>NW_028186502.1:151026-171768 GCF_003343005.1 Rhea americana | reverse complement strand
GGGGGAACGACAAAGATGATAGCTGAGAACATTGGATAAAAAGTTAGAAAACTGTGTTGTGCAAGTGTCCCTACTATTGAATTAATAAAATCCTTCAGCAAAAGAAGGAATTGTATTCACTAAATAACTGGAAAATCTTTTTCTGATGAATTATGAAGGAAAGTTTTGTTTGGACAAAGCATCTGAATTGCCTTTTTTCCCCATTATTTCTAATGTCTTTGCTAATTGTTCCCTTTAAGCAAACACTTGGATGTGGACAGAAATTGCTTATTTAATTCATGCAAATAGTTTGCTGTCTTGGRCATAAACTTCATGAGGAAGTGTTGTTTTGGGGGTTGAAAGTATTTGTGTAAAAACTTTTTTTTCCCCCAAATACTGATTTGTTCTTTTGTTTTACAAATCAACTGAGATAGGATCGGCCAGTGCTGTGAAAATAGCAGTTTGGAATTGCAGCTCAGTTGCATGGACTTATACTCCAGAGTGTATAATTGGATACTGGGAACACCAGTATAATTGGATACAGCAAACACCACTAAAGTGTCATTTGTACATTAAGCCTTCTTTTGATATGGAGAAGTGTATAGACACCCTTGCTTTAAGTGTTTTAATGGCCAGCTTAGAAATTGTTTTAAAATCTTGCAATGCAGAATCACAGACATTTGATTCCAAAACATACAGACTGGTAGCAATTAATTTCAAGCAGGGCTCAATGTACAGCTCTTTCTCAGTGAGTGGCCAGCTTGAACTGCAGAGGTGAAAGATAGGGACTGTCAGCATTCAGAAGTGATTTTAAAAGTGATGTTTAAAAAAATAATTGTGGAGTATTTATGTTTACTTTGGGTCATGCTAGTATCTTTTGGAAAATATCAAACTGCACTAGAGGTAATCTTACCTCTTGCCTTACTTCTAGTATGAGTGCTGTTTTTCTCATGGTGGGGACTGAAATTGGATTAATTCTGGACTTGTGTAACATAATTTGGTTACTGTGGTGAGAAATACTTGGCCAAATGCGTTTCTGCTCTGACTTGTCCTCAAAATGCGGTGTAAGTGGAACCAAACTCCTACAGTATATCTTAACATCCAGAAAGTTGCATATTGGCACACTTTGCTCCCCCCCCCCCAAAAAAAAAAAAAAGCAAAGTAAATCCTTTGTAATAAAATGGTTTTGAAAAGTGACCTTTAATATATGTATCTACAAAGGCCACAACTGTAGAATTTATTTTTCTAGTCCCACAGATTCTTCAGCACACTTATGGTGAAGATCTTACCTTGTGTTAAGCCTAGGGAAATGCAAAAAAATAAATATGTTCAGCAACAAATGCTTTATGAAGTGTGTGTCTGGTTTTCAATGCCTTTTAGATTTTACTGCTTCGTTCTGTCTGTAGCGCGTAGGTCTGTCTCTGAATAGGAAAACGAGGTGTTCCTGTTTGCATATCGGGAAGTAGCAGCGGATAAGATTGGTTGGTGGCGGGTCTACAGATTAACTTCAAATTCACAAGTCCTAACCAATTGACTTTAAAAGTAGGGAAATGCACTGTTTGCTAGTGTATTAATGGAAGCTGGACAACTGTATGTTCTTATGAAAATGTGGGGAATGGAAAGTTTTAATTGTTTTRATCTAGGTAACTAGCTTTCAGGGAAATCTGAATGGCTACAGGGTAGGAAGGAAGAACAGGCTTTATCTTGTCTTTGGAAAACAGGAGAGTTTGTGGATCACTTTGATTTCTTAAAGAACAATCATCAAAAATGAGTAAAAATGAAACAAGACACTGCCATAAACAATGATATATTTTGCATTTGGATATGAATTATAGCAGTCATTTTATTAACTGCCTAGTGAGTGGGATTCAGGAGTGAGTGTTCCTGAGTATCGGTGCTGTTTTTCTGCATCCTTCTTGAAAAGGAGTCATTGAGTTTGCCTGGGCTCTTAGGGTCTGGCTGTTTCAGCTCTCTTTCCTGGTCTATTTTTTTAATTTTAAAATGATCTGACACGTTTGATGATTAGGCTCCATAAAATTGGATTAGAACATGTATGGTTCATACCACTTAAAGGAAGTCTGTTCCTGGAATTTTGCACCRTGTTGAATGGGGAAAAACTAATCTGGTAGTCTTGTATCTAAGTTATATTTTCTATGAAGTCTTAGTGAATGTTAAAAAAGCAAACCCTTTAGAAGGGAARCTGTCATCTAATTCTGGATTCTTTGTTTTGGAACAGAGCTGCTGATTCTTTCATTTTTCCTGGCAACAAATCCCGTCTATTGTACTCTGGAAAGCAGGCAGGATGTGCTGGTAGCTCAGCTTTCTGCGAAGGTGCTGTGAAACGCTAACTTGCCAGCAAGCGCTAATCTGGTTACTCATAGTAACAAACAAATAGCTTGTTTAAGGAAAATCAAACAGCAGGGAAAGCTAGCTTGATTTTTTTTTTTTTTGGTCTCATGTTTTGGGTGGGTAACTCATAGCGTCTGCTGTAATTTTTTCAGAATTTAAGAGCGCCGGCTTGTCCGCGGTGAGGGCAGCCGCCCGGCCCGCAGCATCACCTCTTACCCCTCCCTCGCGCGCCATCCGCAGCACATGAGTCAAGGTTTCTGTTTCCACTTTGACATTTGAACTGAGTCACTTGTTCTTTTGTGACTGTCCAAGTCTTTATGGCCCTCCATGTCAACACCGCTCTCCCTTCTCCCTCGCTAGTCTCTCACCGGCGGTAAATTTCCACTGGTTTCAGAGCTCGCGACCTGCTTTGGAGACCGTCCCCACGGTCCACAACAAGAGACGCTGGGCAGGACTCGGAGGTTGCTCTGAGGCCAGTGAGCTCTCAGATACGAGTTGGCTGCAGCTCCGGTTCTTTAGCTGCCCAGCTCKGAGGGAACAGATCTGTTTTACACATGCATATGTAGCTTTTGTCCCCTTGAAAGAGAAGGGGAAAAAAAAWYYYMRGRAWTYMRKTTGTCAGCTGAGTTTCTTTAACGTGCGTGTTGCAGAATCRGAAGGTGGAAAGCTGTCCTCGCTGACGTTTTTGGCTGTCCTTGAGCAMTGTGTGAAGAATCTGACGCTCATCAGCTGAGCTGTGTTTGGAGAACTTAAAGCTGCACTTTGCTACCTGTTCCCAGCCCAGAACTGTGTCAGCAAAGCTTTTTGTGTGAAGAGCAAGTCTGGGGAGCTGATTTGGCTGAAAAGGAACTGTTTTTGCCAGATTGTTTTCAGTCGGATCAGCTGTCAGAGCTGCGAGCAGTGCAGGAGAGGACAGTGAAGCAACGAAGAGCTGCTTGCGTGGATGCAGCCGTTGCAAGTGGCTCRTCAAGCCGCGCACTTGGGAGGTGTGCGTTGGTGCAAAACATTGTACTTGCTTGTTGTGGAAAAGTTTAAAAGTAGTGTTTTCATGGAATTTAAGATTTGTACTGTTTTACCGTCCTTGTTCGTTAAGGTGGTGATTGCAACTGTAAAGCGATTGCTTTTGGTGTTGTTTTTAGAAGCAGTCACTTAGAATGCGTTGCTGCCCTTTAGCTGAAGGACCCGTAATCTTTACGCTCGCTGACTTGCGGGACAGCTTTGCCACAGCAGATACTGAGAGATATCTTGCCAAGTGTTGYGGCATGGAACTTCACCTTCAGTTCTCACAGTCCTTCCTTTCCCAGAGGACCAGCTCCATTACTGCTTTCAGTGGACTGCTGCCAGGCTTGCAGCTATTTTATATTTAAACCATGTGAACAGCTGAAGAGCCTGGATATTTCTGCTGCGGTAACAAGTAATGCTTGAGAAGAATCCCATGCGCGAGGCCCTGCGTTCCCCTGGCRGTGGATCATCCCGTGGTCCTTGCTCGGTCTTACGTAGCGGTTACCTGCGTTACTGCGTGTGCTGGGGACTTCTCGAGCTAAGCGGGGCTGCGTCTGCCCGGGAGCCTGCGGTCCCGACGCGCACCGCGCAGCTCCAGTCCCGGACCGGGAACGGTTCGGGCCCCCTCGCCCGCGCGGAGGGGTGAGGGAAGCGGAGCATGCTTTTTCAATTAGTAATGGTTTGGAGGAACGCAGTTTTGCAACTGAGAGTTAACTGTTTTGACTGCATTCAGTTCAGCTACTGGGAATGTGGGGCAGACGGAGCTGCTGTCATTTGGGAATCGTAATCCGAGTCTGCGATTGACTGTGTTCGTAACGTGCTATGGAGAAGTTTATAGCTTAGGCYTTCCAAACTGAAGGCTAGCTGTTAAAGCTGCTAGGTTTCCCTTTGTCCATAGTAATTTTATAAAGCATCTGGGAATATTGTCTGCAACTAAATCTTTCAATTCTTAAATGATTCTTAATTCCAAATGACACTTTCTTCATTGCTTCATGCTATCTACTAGGTAAGATATAAGTGGAGAGACCTAATAAGGGATAAGATTAGAGAAGTACTTGTATATAATAGTATAGGCCCACAAATCTCTACTTGAAAGATTCCTGAATTCGTGCGAGGTAACATTGGTGATTCCTGTACTGTGGCAGGACCCAACAGTAAAAACATGCTGTTACGCATATATTTTGAATATATTCATATATTGCTATTGCTCATGTATTTTGAATGTGTGTGTGTGTACACACACACACACACACACACACACACACAAAAAAAAACTCCCTGAAGTTTAGATTTAAAACTCCGCTGCTAGAGAACTCGTGCTCTCCGCCCGTGCGTTCGGAAGCCTGCGCCGCCGGGCTGCCGTGAGCGCTGGCCCGGCCGTCCGGCGGCAGCTGCGAGCCCGCTGCGGCTTCCAGGCCGCTGAGCCGCGCCGCGGAGCGAGGTCTCTGGGGCAGAGCGGTTGCGGGGGGCTTGATGCATGTGCAATGCGTTATTTGGACTGGCCGTGGCTTGGTCCCATGAGCCTGGAGGCTGTTGGCGCTTGGGCATTTCTTTTGGTTTTGTCCCAAAGGTATCTAGTTTGCGTTTTTCAAGACTGATTCATGAATTGAAAGAAAATAGACAGCGGAGGTGATCAGGAGGCTCGTTTAAAAGCTGGGAAGAGCCACACACTTCATTTCTACAGCCAGGACTTGTGCGCTGAGGGCATGGTCTCGTGGTGTGGCTGCACTGATACTTGGTGATGGCACTTGGTAGTTGAGAACAAAGTACTAGAGTATTTCAAAAATAAATTTATCCATCGAAACAATATAAGATGAGGGTTGCAAGTTGCTTATATTTGCATCTATTTTAAACATGTTTTTAATGTTCCAGTTTAAGATAAATTCTATTCTTGTGCACAATGGTAGGTGACTGGGTGATCCAGTGTTTTAGAGACTGCTGTCCTCCTCTTTCAAAATTCAGTTATATAGATTTTGCTAATTTTCTTACTAGCTGACAGAAGGAATTCCTGTCCCATGAGGCGGCTGTTGGATGTTAAATTTAAGCTGAAGCTGGTAGTACACGATGTTCAGAGGGAGCTACAGGTACCTTTGGTCGCTCATGTTTTCCTGCATGGCGGCTTGGTAACAACATAAAGGTTGTGCTGCTATCACCAAATTGCGTTTTCTGCTTCACGGTTGTGGTCAGCGCGAAGTGATGTTATTTAGTGGCTCTTCCTTGGCTTCCGTAGCAAAGGTGGAATGTGGGCCTGCAGGAAGGGCGAGGTCTTCTCTCGCTGCGCTTCCGAAACTGCGTAATCCGCGGTGCGTCTCTGTAGAGCAGCCTTGGCGTGGGTCCCCGGCCGGCTCCTGTCAACGGGATGGGTAAGAGCAGTCGCCCACTTCCTGCTCGTGGGCCAGCTGCAGGACCCCTAATAAACCGCCGTGCTAATCTTTTGTTAAACGTACGGGTGATTTTAGCTAGAAGTTCTTAACACTGTTGGAAATAAATGTTAATTATTCTTAAATGTAAAAAAATAAGAACATTTCTAACAGGCYATCTCGCTCATAAATGGTGGCATTTGCTGTTGTAAGAAGCTTGCGTTTCTGCAGGAGGTACCTTGAAATGTATTGGTTAGCTAGCGCACGGCAGGCACACGCGGTCCCGTCGGCCGCCTCCTTTTTGGCGGCGTGCTTCGTGCGCCGATCCTCAGTCGATCCTCGCRCCGGATCCTGTGCCGTCTCCATCAGGACACGATTCTGCGTAGTTGGAGATGAGCTGCAGCTGATGCCTCTTTACGTGCATTGAGCCATTTCTTATCCAGCTGCTTTTCTTAAATACCAAGTCAGTCTAAGATATGTCTAGGTTAGGTGCAAAACTAAAATTGTGTGCCATGTGGTAACATCTTACAGAGTTGATGGCGTGCACATTTTTTAACGGTAGATAGAAGTTAACTTCCTGAAAGCTGGTAAGGAAAAATGTCCGTTCTTCTGCGAAAGAAGAGAGCAGTGTTTGAAACCAAAGACCGTGTGAGCAGTGACAAATACAGCCTACTTCATCGGCTCTTTTTTTTGGAAGRTGTGTGCAGTATCAAATTCAGTTTGGGAAATACAGATGGTTCATCTCTTAGGTAGTCTGTTAAAAGACAGAAAAATTCAGCAGTTCCAGAATTTGCATAGTTGTATAAAATAAACCTCAGGCACAGCACTTTGTTCCCACTGAAGCATTTAGCATCTCTGTATGCTTGTATCAAATCAGTTAGCTGATGTATGTAGCTGATATTTAAGGTTGGATTGTATTTAAAAGCAACACACTTAATCTGTTTTAAGATGTGCTGCTATAGCTGGAGTATTCTTGCACTGTAGTTCTGTGTAGTCTCCAGTGRGTTTTTGCATGTGTGCTGAACTGAAAAGTCCAAAAACTTTGCTTTCTAACAGGACACAGTTTTGATCGGGCATGGATGGTCCTTCTGTTCTATTTTTGTGGAAGAAAATTTTATTAATATTGTATGAGGTTTTCCTAAAATAAATATTGTTATTCTTGCACTTTATGTTGCTGTCAAAATATTTAAGTGGCTTTTGTCTTATTCTTGTTGGGGTCTTGAGCATTACTGTATTTCAGTATTTAATAATTAAACACTTTATGGATCACTCATAGTCCAAACAAGTGATGTGCCATGAAAGTGAGATCACTTTAAAGGAAAAAGAAAAAAAAGTGAATGAATCTTTGGAGGCATTCTGTGTATTCAACTGATGAAGCACATCAAAAAAAAAAGAACTTGTTGCATGTGACTGGCCTTYCAGTAGCTTATTAAACAGCCTTGAGGATGAGAGGGAAGTCAATGTATTGGCTATGACAAGAAGCTATGTAAGAAGCTGTGACAGAGAGCTTTTTCAGAACAGGAAAATTGAATACTGATATACTTCAAAGCCATATATCGCAATAGACATGTAGTAAAAGTGAGCAGCCAAGTTTTTATAAAAAGTCAGGGATGAAATGGTTATCTTYCTCTAGCTGTATATCTGCAAAGGCAGGAGAAAGCAGTATTACAGGAAATGAGAATCAATACTAAACAAATCTGATTCAACATTAATGCAAAGTGTACGTATAAACTGGGATTGGAGAAAGATAYGGAATAGCTTAAAAGCTTGAGTAAGTATGTAACAATTGTCAGTATTTTGGCTAGGAGTATGTTTAAGCATTCAAAAAATTTTTTTCTATTCAGAGTAGACCTCTACCTGGAGTATTATTAACTTCTGATAATCTRCATTAACAATAATGCTAAATCAATAGAAAAGATCTAGGAAAGTCAGCAGTATCGGGTAACAGGAGTCTCCTGGTGAAGGCTGTGTGCATGGCGGGTTATGGGAAGGGGTAAGGCTGCCTTTTCCAGTGACTTGCTGACTCAGCTCCGCCGTGGTGAAATATAAAAAGGTAAATTTGGCTGTCCTACTTCTCGCGTATCTCCTTTGCATTCAGGTGCRTTGATAACGTTACTTGATTAACAGCATGGAGTTGGATTCAGGTTACTTTAATAYGTGTTTTTATTTAAGCCATGTTATTCAGGATTCCCGTTTGCTTTTTATCAAGCCRCGTGCAGTCCGAAACACCTTTCGAGCTCGGTGAGGGGCTCGGCCCGGTGGATGCGCGTTGGGGAGCTCYCGCTCTGTGCGGCTCTCCCTACTGCTCCGTGCGCCGCACGAGCCAGAGGCCTGGGAGCAGTGCTGTGCACCCAGCTGTGAACGTGGTGTTGATTGCTGTAATACTTTTAATAAAAAAGTTCAATTTATTATAATCCCACTATGACCGTTGTTGCAGTCTTTGACCTTGAACATGTTCATTAGTTTGACTTCTTTTTTTTTGTCCTTCTTTAGGGCTGAGAAAACTGAGGTACTTAGTGAAGATCTGTTGCAGGTATTGTAACTCACTTAATACGCATTGTTTAAATGTTCTTTAAAATGTTTGGGCGTTCTGAGTTTTATGGAGAACCTATTTCGGGGAAAACAATTGCCTTCAAGAAGGATGAAAACAAAGATATCTTTGGCTCTGACTTCTCTGCATGCAAAAAAACATGATATAGTTTGAGTGAGAAGTTAAAGTACTTYTATTTCTAAAATCCTATGATACGGCTTGATAAAGTGAAGGAGATAAAGCTTTTTGCTTTTAATTAACTGATCTAGCTCATTAAACTTGAACCTTTAGCATCAACAACTTGCCAGTCTTTCTGGCAGACTGTGAGCTGGGAAAAAGTTCTGATTAGGTGTAGTCGGTTTCACAGTCGGTTTTCATGATTCTGCTCTACTTTATGAAGAGCTCAGCTTACTTCAGCTTAAGAAAAGCAGCAGAGAACATGCCAATTGCTTGCAGATAGATACTGTCATAACTTCTTCWAAAAGTCTGTAATTATTTGGGATACACATAATGATTCTTGTTTAGTTTATAATTATTCTCGAATTTATTATATATTTTATATTATATTTTATTATATATTTATATAATTTTAAAATAGTCTAATCAATTATTACATTTACAGTGGAGTATTAGTTACAACTATTAGATTAACTAGGTTGACTGATCACATGAAAAAATTCTGATTACAAAATTACCTTCAATACTGGTTTCTTCTTCTGGTTATTTTGCTGGCAGAATGTAAGTTGGCAAGGTGAGTCAGATACACCTGCTTGTCCATGGAACTTCACATTTAATAGTTATTTCAAACAGGTTGCAAAGCATTTTAGTATGCTTAAGTTTGAGACCTGGCTGTGAAATATGGAGACCAAATATGAAAAAAAAAAGATGGAGGCAGCTACTTTTATGACAGATTTCTCCAGCTGATCAGATTGAAGTAGAAGGAGAGAATGTACCAGGCTTAAAACTCGATTTTAGTGATTATACATGAAATGATCTGGCGTAATGGTTGTATGAGAAGAATAGGAACAGTTTAGGCTTCTCTCCAGGGGGCTGCTTTATTTGACACACAAATATCCTAACAGTTTGGTAACGTGACTGCTAATTTCTAAAGAGAAGCTTTCAGTTAAATGRCATAAAGGATGTTAAAACACCTTGATAGCTTTTAAGGGCCTGTATGTTTTCTGGCTTAGCTGCAGAGTAGTAACAAGAATTGAAAGCCAAAAGCTCTGCTGCTTGTTGCCAAGAAAATTTTGCAAGGAAGGCTTTCCCAGGCAGAGAGCAGCCTGGCTACACCCAAGTGGAAGAATTTGCTCACTTGTTTGTTTGTTCTTGGGGGCTTGTGGAGGGGAGGGAGGTTCTTATCTAATTAAATTGCTTTAAAAGCTTGGTACTGTTCATTTTATAAACATGTTTTCAACAGTGTTCCTTTCTATGTTTAGCCTGAGCTTTGGCATGGGATAGCAGTAGCTTTTTCTGTTTTGTGAAGTGTATTATTCCATTTCATGCATCTCTGTTAAATGTATTCCTGTTTAAAGAGGAGGAATCTACTTCAGCAGTACTGGATAGATATCTGCARTAAACCCACTTTCTAGGATGAACTTGTAGTATATAATAAACAAGTTGTAGAAGGTTTTGCCCCCTGAAGACATCCTATTGGTTCAGATAATTTGGCCTCTGTCATATTTTCAGTTTAAAGGTAGCTTAATGGAGATTATTGTCCTTCATGGTTTTTTCCATGTCTTTGGGCTAAAGAGCTGATTGTGGGGAAGAGTGGTATCATGAAGTTCTGGAGTAGTGTTTCTCCTGTCAAACTCATGCCCCTTGTATTTGGCCTTCAGCCCCTTTAGAAAAAGAGGCTGTCAGGAATATAAGCACTCCAGGGYCTTCCTAAGGCACAGAAGCCGTTGTGCACGTCTGACAACGCTGCACTGGTATACTGAGGTCTGTGAGATGAGTCAGTTAACTGGATGTTGCCATGTTTCAGCTGTGGATAAACTGTGCTCATTATTTTAAGTCTAAACTATATGACCTTGCAAAGATAAATGTTTTCATAAATAGAAGATAGTTTAGAATGTGTTGGTAATCTTTAATCTCAGCACAACAGAAACTCAGCTGSAACACTAGAGGTAAAACAGTGCCTTCTTGTTCCTGTGTCTACATGCAGACTTCTTAAAGTGGATTTGATTTTGAGATTTGTTATTGTGTGCTCAGTAACCAAAAACCTGTGCAGTTCTTTGCACCTTAATCTATCATAATACTTTTACCAAGGTTTTTGAGCAGCTGACTTTGAATCTTATCGCCACCAAAATTTTGTATTTTGTCCTGTAGTGCCAGCCCTCTTGCACACTGATTCTTTTTTGCCTTCTCTTCAGACTTCAGGGCAGTACCTTTTTTGTCCAGGAGACAGTGAGACAACAAGCCTGACTTTTGGAGCTTCTCCAATCTAGAACTTATCAGAACAGCTGCTTCCCCTTTCTGAAATTTCAGGAAATAAGGGAGCCCTCTACTGCATTTGCTTGTGTGTTCCAGGACAGGGTTTTCAAAGTGAAACAGAAGTGATTCTGCACTGTTCCTCACCAAGTTCCTTGTCTGCTTCTGCTTAGTTGGCAACCTTTTTGCTCACGACTTCTCTGTCTGCATCTSTGCTTTTTTACTAGCTGCTTTTTTTATCTCTCCAACTGCAGCCACTTTAGGTGGATATTGAAAGGGATATCCATATTCTATCACGGCAAGTAGTGTCTAAAAATACCAAATAAACCTTTTGAGAGGGGAARAAAATAAATTATTCTTATCTGGATGTATAACATTCTAAGAGAATTTGCAGCATTTCTGTGTTCATTAGAACATAGCARTCGGCTGATTGTGGAAGAGCCAACTGATTGTATACTTCCTGTTTTAAAACCAGTTACTGTGGGCTTAGGGGAACTAACACAATGCATAATAATTTAGCTAGCAATAAAATTACTTCTATATGTCAGCTGGTCTGTATTTACACATAGATATGAAACCTGGGGAGAGTTATTACCCTCCTGAAAATGTAACAGAAGCGATTTTAGAGCTGTACTGAAAACTTGAGTTTATTCAGATTATTCCTACAGGTGAAAACTACATGGGGATTTTGGGATGTTTTTTGCTTTTTAAATATAAGCCATTCCAAAGGGCCTCCTTTTAATCATGATGAGTCATCAAAATGCAGATAAACTGCATTCCTTTGGTGCTGTGCATAGTGAGCTCAGTGCCATAAGCAGTTCTATTGCATTGCTTGTGCATTAGAGATTTCAGTTGTTTGGTTTTGGTGTGTTTCTTGATATAAAATAGTCAGTTCCTTACCCAGAATCCTTTAAAAGAGCAGTTTAATAATGTATATGTGTCACATTCACATTGCCTATAGTGAATCTTGTTTCARATATGCTATGGTAAACTCAGCTCCTGTTTGTGCATTGATATCTGTTATTTCTTTTTCCTTCCTCATCCGTTCTGAATCCTGTGAGTTTCTCCCTGAAGATACTGGAACCTGTAGGAACATCCTCCTTGCATTTAACAGGCAGAGAAGAAAACCTTATAGCAGACTTGAAATACGTATATTTGGGGCAACATAAGGAACCAGTCACGTGTATCTTAGCCTTCTACTTTACAATATTACAGTGAAAGAACATTAGAGTTTTTTCAGAATTTTCTCTCTGGATTAGTGTCTTAGATACCTGCATGTTCCGTTCATCAGAGACTCCAGGTGACAAGTATCAAACTGATTCTCTCTTGCTATGACAAAGAGCAGAGGGAGCATTTTCTCCCTTTTCTGTTTTTTAGTCTTGTGAGCATTGCAAGTTCCAGCTGAACAACCGTGCCTCTGAGAACAAAGGCAATCTTAGTCTCTTTGCAAATGTGTTTGCTGCCAGGACTTCTGCTAAGCATTTAAACTCCTTGAAGCTGTAGAACTTGAAAAATATGCAAGCCAAGACAAAATATGATATAGAAGGAAGATTTTCTGCTGAGGCCGAGGAAATAACTTCTGTTTTTGTTTCATTTTTCTTTTACTCTTCTTCCCCCTCCCACAAACTAGATTGAGAGACGCCTTGACACAGTGCGATCTGTTTGTCATATTTCACAGAAGCGATTAATTGCGTGTTTTCAGGGCCAACATGGTACAGATGCCGATAAGAGACATGTGAGTACCACTGCTCTTTGGCTTGTCTTCTGAGCCTAGTCTGAATCCTCTCTTGTCTTTGCATACTGCTCAGCTGCAATGCCTCATATTATCCAAGAGAATAAAACTCTGTAGAGTCATCTCATGTGTCAATATTTGGTAAAATGCTAGCTATAATATACCATCCAGATCTAATAACTCGAGCTTGGAGTTCCTCAGCACTGTCAAGACACTTGCTCATCTGTGCAATGTGTTGAGCACTTGCAGCTTTCATAAAACCCAACTAAGAAAAGAAGATACTCTGGGACTCGATCAGGTTTCTTACGTTAAGAGTTACCTATGTGTGCTGATGGCTAAAATTAAGCCGCCTATTTCTATATATATGATCAACTTTACTTAACTTTCTGTAGGAAAACCGTAGGAAAGGCTGTTAAGAATTGTTAAAACCAGAAATGACTAATGTTCAAGCTTTATCCTTTTAATGGAAAATAGTCCTTCAGAAAATATGGGGACAGAATTAACCTCTGCAGGGAGGTGAATGACAAGCTACTTAAATTTCAAGTGAAAGCTGTTTAGCTGTCTTTGACTAAAAGCAGTTCACATTTTAAGCTGGTCATTCCAACTAAGACTGAATGAGGAGAAAGTGCTTTTTAAAAGTATCTGAGAACAAGTCTTGAGAGCTACTATTCAAAGGGGTGCACTTAAATAGGCTTGAAACTTCTGGTGACTTGGCATTTCCTTAAAGTCAAATAATGAATTGGATACATATATAGTAAACTATATGAAGAAGAAAACTTTAGAGGGGATGTATTTGGAAAGCTGGAGATGATGCGTAGCACTCAATAAAGTAAGCACTGTTTCTTCTGTTCGATAGAAAAAGCTTCCTCTAACAGCTCTTGCTCAAAATATGCAAGAAGGATCTGTCCAGCTAAGTGATGAAACTCTGTTGGGGTAAGTGTCTGGCTTTTTTTATTTGTTTTTTTGTTTGTTTGTTTGTTGTTGTTGCAGTCTGCCAGTTTATTGTCTGCAGAGCTACAGAGACTTTGGCTGCAAAAGGGCAGTTTTCCTTCTAATGAAACTAATATCTCTAGGCTCTTTCCTAATCCACAGGGAGAAAAAGTGAGCAACTATTTCTTCTTGAGTGATTCTAGACAAGKTTTAAACTTGTTCTGAATCGCATTGAAGAAGATTCTGACTCTCTCCACTGTTCATGGAGAACCTAAATTATCGATCATAAAAGCCTTTAAAAAGGTCTTCTGTCCTTGTAGATTAGCAAAATGCTTGTTATCCTCATTTAAAATTTAAAATACAGTATGAATACTGCATTCTGCAGGTTTGCGTGAATGGCTTCTGGCTTAAGAGAATGCTGGTTTCTGTGTCCTGGCAAATGCAGCTTGCAGCTTGCGTGAAAGCATTTTGAAAGAATTGACATCAGTATGCTAAATCCGTACAGCAGATGCGTTTGTGTGTTGCTGATGGATATTGTAATGGAGGCAGTGTAGAATGGCCTAAAACCTTTGTGTCCRTGTTTGTGAGCTGTTGCAGTGGTTTTAAATATGGATTAAAAATCCTGAAGTAAATAAGGTTTATCTTTAGAACAAACTTAAAACAGAGATTAGAAAAGAAATTTGGAACCTGACACTGCATATGTGGTTGCTTAGCTTCCTGATGTTAAGAGACTTTTTCAAATTAAAGAGACTTAAAAGAAAATTAAATGCTATGTTGATAAATTTTCCTGCATCTAGTAAGATGGAAGAATGGGCTTTGAAATAAATTCTAACTTCCCCATTCTTAGGGCCAGTATAAGAAGATTTAAAGCCACCAAAAATATTTAAATGATTATCATAGGATCATTTTAAGACAAAGGTTTAATAACACTGCTCAGCTGTCCTAAATTTCCAATGACAGGATAAAGGCATCTTGGTTTTATGCCATCAAATAATGTCTTGCTTTATACAATGCAAAGTTCCAAAAGGGTAGCAGAGGACACAAGGCATAATTATTTTTGAATCTTTTGTCCTTAGTTGATAGTATCTCATGTTGCAACAACTTTCTATAATTCTTAAAGGAAAATGCTAGATACGTGTGGTGAAGCAGAGAATAAACTGGCAATGGAACTCTCTCAGCATGAAGTACAAATTGAAAAAGAAATTTTAGATCCACTGAATCAACTAACAGAGGTAAGTCACTTCCCCTGACTGAACAAATAAGTTTGGATTTATGTATAAACCGAGCAAAAAGGATTATCTCAATGTTAATAATAAAACAGTTTTAAGTAGTCATGCATTAATGCTGAAAAGTGAGTCTGAAATCTACAAAATTTAGAAATCACAGTACACAGTTTAAAAATAAATATAAGCCTTGATTTTTGGTTTTAGTCAGAGATCCCTAACATTCAGAAGCAGAGGAAACAGCTTGCAAAGTTGGTGTTGGACTGGGATTCGGCAAGAGCAAGGTGAGAAGTAATTTTAATGGCTAGGTTGTTCTCTAATCTTGTTAACGTCTTGTTGGCATCTCATGGTGTCTGATCTGATACTGGTGCTTGCTTCTGAAATGCTGCTGTACATCTATTAATACTTGCAAAAAAAAAAAAGATAAGCTTACTGAGTTATTCAGAAAAGGACTCAACTTCTGGATCCAAGTGGAATCAAGATCTTAGTTCTTTCTTGCCTATATATATTTGGAAAAATGCTGAAGATTCATCTCTTAGTTCACCTGCATTGTCAGCTTCAGTAAAAGTTGGCATCTGGAAAAGCATTATGCTGCACAGCACTGGAAGCAGCCCTCTGGGCTTTGTTTACCAAGGCTATGCAACTTCTTTGCAACTGCTTAGCACAGGCTACTTTATACTTCCTTTAGGTTTATGGAATCA
Organism: Rhea americana; assembly: GCF_003343005.1. Lineage (NCBI taxonomy): Eukaryota > Metazoa > Chordata > Aves > Rheiformes > Rheidae > Rhea > Rhea americana. The sequence continues at coordinate 156,532 of NW_028186502.1, read as the reverse complement.
GGATGCCATTAAACTTTTAAATAAATTAAGATTGAAATTATTTTTGCTTTGACATACTGTGTATACAAAACTGGAGTTAAACTGTCATGGCAAATTATGTAGTACTTGCTGGGGCTGGTAGTCCTAAAATATCTTAACACCTATGTTGTAGATTGCAGAGGTGCAGGATTTCTTGTGGATTTTTATAGTTGTTTGGTTATTTGTGAATTATGCCAACTATATCATAAATGGCAATTTAAACGCTGTGTGAAGTTCAGTTGGGAAAAACCTCTGAAACTATTGGATTTATTTCTTATCAAAAGAAACCAATTTAGAAGGGACTCATAAATGCAGTTTCTTCTGTAATAATAGGCTTCACTGAATGACTGAAGCCTTTCTTCCACAGGTATAACCAAGCCCACAAGACTTCAGGAACAAATTTTCAAGTGCATCCTTCAAAAATAGAATCTCTGAAGGAAGAGATGGATGAAGCTGGAAATAAAGTAGAACAATGCAAGGTAAGAAATGAGTCCTGTCCTTTATATACCTCTCACTAGCAACTGTAGCAATCATAATATGGCTGCTTCTGTAAACTTTGCTTGTGGAACTGGCTGATTACTGTATTTGCAAACGAAGTGACTGTTGACAAAGTGTATGTCTTAAAAGTATTATTAGTCCTAGCTGAACTTTGTCCAAATTACTTCAACTTAATGCGAAACTCTGCTTTTGAAGATAGGCATGTTAAATTATTTACTGTTTTAGACTGAAACAATTGAGAGAACTGTGTCTTAACCTTGACTCGAATAGTCAGGGTGTCCATGTACTTCAGACCACTGAGTAGCTGTAAAGTGAGAGCTACCTGGATGAATTTCAAGCTGCTGATGTGCAAGGAACATTCTGAGTATTATAGCTTGAAGCAGTTTATTTGCAACTTCATTTCTGGATTGTCAAATACTACATTTTGCTGCACTTGTGCTAAGCCCCCAAAACCTTTTAGTAGTATTTGTCTTTGCATACAAAGATTGGCTATAAATAATACATTGCCATACAGTCCAATTGTTAATTTTATTGGGCAACTTCTTTGAAAAGAAAGAAAACAAAGCTAAGCAAAATTAATTCAAAATGCCTGAAAGAAAATGAACGACACTATTTGAAAGGATGCTGACTATTCAAAAATGAACTGCACTCTATGCCTAGATGATGTACCTTGACTGTAACTTGCACATAACTTCCCTGCAAGTAGTAGAAAACAGATTCTGTGTTATAGACACCTAAATAGATAAAGTGCTCTTAGACAGTGTTTTCTGCTTTCAGCCATACCATGAATGAAAAACTGCAGCTGCCACTAGTTCATCCCATAAGCCTATTTAGAGTCTACCACTGAGTGTGTATAGAGTGGGTAAATTACTGGCTTTCCATACTGCCCGAGTCAAAAGTTCAAACTTACTGCAAGCAAAGCAAACATACTTGGTCCTCTCTCTGCATGTAAGTTTTATAAATTTGATTTACTCTTTTGCATTCCCCTCTTTTTTTCCTTTTCTTTCTTCAAAGGATCAACTAGCAGCAGACATGTATAACTTTGTGTCCAAAGAAGGGGAATATGCTAAATTCTTTGTTACGGTGAGTATTCTTTTTCTATATCACTTTGATTACAGCACTTATATGCATAGACACTCGATTCTCAAAGATTGTATTTTGTGTACTAAACCTTCTAGTATTGTATTATATGCTCATCAGAAGCTAATTCTGTTTTTGTTTATTAAAATGTGGCTTCTGTTCTCAGTTATTAGAAGCACAAGCAGATTACCATAGAAAAGCATTAGCAGTCTTAGAAAAGGTCCTCCCTGAAATTCAAGCCCATCAAGGTAAAGTAAACTGTGCTCTGGCTGATGCTTCTTCTTGCCTGTGCCACCTATGCACAATATTCTCCTCCTTTATCTCAGTTCTTTTGCATGCAAACTTATTTATTAAGGTCATTTTGATCTACTTAACAATTTTACATTCACGAGCGTAATTCCATCTTTGCTGCATTTTCTGGAGTTCTCTGGTCATATTTTAACACACTAATAAAATATTAAGGATCTGTCCGATACCCAAGAGGGTAAAGGAAGGATTTTTGTTTCTGCTGCACTTATGTGTTCTTTATTTCCTTGATATCATGAGACCTTTTGCTAATTCATTCCTGGCTCTTCTGGCYAATGAAAATTTCATTGTGAATTAGGAATTGTAAGATCCATGTTTCTTAAATGATTACTAGGGGGTTATCAGAAAAACTCCCCAGAATCTATGGCGCTGACTTCTGTCCTGCCTCTATACCATCTCTTTTCCCCATGTGCACATTGCACTGCAGCTGGCTAATTGAGTGTTCAGATTGCTGTGCTAGATATCAGTTAAGCAAAGAAGTGAACAAGACGGTTTCATCTCTTCTCTGTGCTGCTAAGCTCTTCATTGTTAATACACGTTTAGGTGTATCAGCTACTTGGTTTGAAGATGCACTGTGTGCTGTTGAGTATGCTACCTAAAGACTGATTGTGCTGTCTCTTAATCTGCTCACTTTGAATGAGTTTGAACAAAGTCTGYGAAAAGTGTGTTCTGAGCTGAACAAGACTCTAAAGTATCTTGAGTTGTGGACCACATGCGAGTTGTAAAAACTGAACCACTAAACTGGAGATACCAAGAAATATGAGAATACTGATGAAAGATAGTATTGAATGTCTGTATTCTATATATAATCTGATGGTAGGCAAGCTAATGCAAACAAATAATGCTTATCCAGTGTCAGAGAGGCTTTATGACTATCTGGTAGGTTATCTGTTTACAGGATATAGAGCTGACTGCTTTAGGTTTTCTTTATTTCTTAGCTACTTTGCACAAAACTTCTCATATGAGTGCTTTAGAGAAGATTATCATTCCTAAAAGGCATGCTAGGAGGCAGTGTGGTCCAGAGTCCAAGAGCAGGACATAACTTCAGTCATGTTTCTAGGTGCAATATAAATTACTGACTTTGAACAAATTATTATGCTCTCTTCCCCAGTTTTGCAAGTTATAGCAAATGTTAGAAAAGTGACTTGTGCTCCTTGTGATGTGTTATTGAATGTATTTGAGCTATATGAGGGATTATAGTTGATGTGTTTCTGTAAACATAGAATAAACTAAACCTTTTGCAAAAACATCACATCTTCAGAGAAGTCTTAAAAAAAGAAATCTTTACTGTCAGAACCTTTTTTCCCCACAGAAGAAATGAAGGATCTGAACTAACAATTTTATATCCTTTTTATTTATCTGCATTTTTCAATTAAAGTAGAAAAATATGTGGGGGGGGGGAGATAACCCATAGGAAACAGGACATGTACGTACTATTTGGAGAAACACTTATACCAACTTTGACTTTCAAAGCTAAGCAACAATCAGGAGAAATTAAGTGAATTGGAAAATTTGTGAAACTGTTACAGTGATGGGCTGTTAACAATTCTAATGTAAGATATGTGATYCTTCAAATCAGTGGTAGACTTTGTTAACTTAACAGTTCAGTATATATCTATGCAGAACACAGTTAAAACTTCAAGAACAGCCCAAGTCATGCAATCTGGGGAAAACTTTCTCAAAGGTTATTGCAAACCTAAAGTCTTCTGGAGTCTTAACAAATCAGAATTAGTGTAATTTATAGCTGTGTGACTACATTATTGTTGAGTTCTAGGGGGCTATGCACCTTCCAGTTATACAAAGGATATATGTGTATTAAAAGAAATGATATGCTATTCAAAAAGATGCAGAGTTTTTTTTTTTTTTTTAAACTTGAATACCTACAGATTCATTTTTCTGTTTACGAGGGATTTTACCAATCAGGGCTCTAAAATTTTTATTGCATTCTTAACATTCCTTTGCTGCGCTAGAGGCTTTCTTTTCTTATGTGGAACATAATTCAAGTTATTCTGTTAGATATATTGCTCACTGTTTTGATATTCTCCAACTAGACAAATGGACTGAAAAACCAGCTTTTGGAACGCCTTTAGAAGAGCATCTCAAACGCAGTGGTCGTGAAATTGCAGTCCCTATTGAAGCCTGTGTAATGATGCTTTTGGAAACAGGAATGAGAGAGGAGGTAGGCCATACCATTCCGTGCCCTGTGAATGAAGGAGAAAAAGGAGCTCAGTGAAATTAGCAGACTGGTATCTGTATTTACTTCTGTACGCTTTCACAAAATGCTTAAGGGTATTTTGGGTTTTTTTGTTAGTGTAAATCATAAATCTCTTAGAAAAGCCTTGGACAATATTCGAAATATCTTTGAGATGTAATATAATTAGAATGAAAAATCAAGAAAGGGCTGAGGTGAGAGGGCACTAAAGAATTATCAGATAGCTGTAACACATTAAGAGCTAACTTGGTCATAACCATGTATAATAATGATTACTGAAACTGCTCTGAAAAGGAATTGATATAACTTCATGCTTATAATAACATGTTGGTATCAGTCTAATACATCTGATCTTTATTATGCAGGGTTTATTCAGAATCGCTGCTGGAGCCTCCAAATTAAAAAAACTGAAAGCTGCGTTGGACTGTTCAGCTTCCCAGCTTGACGAATTTTACTCAGATCCCCATGCTGTTGCAGGTATTTCAAATGTTCTGAATCAAACCTGGTAAAAACTGATATAATGGAAGTTTTATTCTGTTCRTTTACCTTGTTGGACCTGCTGCAGTATAAGGTGTTGCTCTCTGTGCAGGTAAACTGTGAATGAAATTAAATTGAAGCTCACTCTGCTGCATAACTTAATACAGATCCAGCATAGAGCGTACACACTAATCACAATGATGTATTTATCTCTGTAGGTCAGAGCAGTGTTTAAAATTCAGGTGATCATAGTAATTCCAGTATCATATTTCTTCTCATGACAGGATTGTTAACACAGTCAAGGGAGATTAAAGCCATATGTAGCTTTAATAATGTGGCAAAGGGATGACTCAAGGTTTTATAGCATGAGTTTCACATTGCAGTAATTACCAGATGACTTCCTGTGTTAAGTGTGGAGCAGATATACTGCAGAAATGTCAGATCTTCCTACTGTTCCACTGGGATTTGGGTCCTGTTGCACAAGTGAAATTGCAAATCTAAGGCCAAAGTTTTAAATGAAGTCTGAAAGTGCTGGCTAACATGTTTGCCTTTTTCTGGTCTATGTTGCAGGTGCTTTAAAATCCTATTTGCGAGAGTTGCCAGAACCTTTAATGACGTACAGTCTATATGAAGAATGGACACAAGCTGCAAAGTAAGCATACTAAAAATGGATGTACAGAAAATATTGCATACTCATATCAAATTTCCTTGTCATATRTGAATCTAAAAGAAAAGTCCAAGCTCATACAGTTGACTGATCTAACTAGTGAATATTTTGTGTACTGTATGATTTTAAATTGTGTTATAACTTGACAGTAATTGTATTAAAACATGTTGGTGAAACACCTTGCTATTTTATACTTAACATAAGGGCTACTTCAGGCTATTGTTCACATAGTATTGATGTGGTAAGCG
>NW_028186502.1:132695-150976 GCF_003343005.1 Rhea americana | reverse complement strand
AAGTAACTTTCCATTTAGACCTAATAAATACTGTTTTGCATTCATTAATTTGATCTTTTTTCATGGAAGAAACGGCCGTTTTCTGATCTTGGAAGCATGATGCAATGGAAATGTCTTTTTCCTTGCAGCATTCAGGACCAGGATAAGAAGCTACAAGAATTGTGGAAAATCTGTAACAAATTGCCTAAGCATTATCATGCTAATTTCAGGTATGAATGACCATCTGCAGGCTTCCAACACAGCAGCATTAATATTAGAGTATCACCTGTCTCAGAGCTGATCAGCCAAAACTCTAATCCATTTTTTTCTTGGCCACATTCCATTCAAGCATTCTGTTTTATCTATCAAGTAGCTAGTATGCTTTGGTGTGGTGAGGGATGTGTGGGTGTGTATACATATTTATTTGTTTCCAGTCAGTTTGTTTATTTCCAGTCAGATTAATTCATTACTGACTGTAATGAAATGGTGATGCTTGGAACGCTTCCACTTAAGTGTCATAGTGTTGGCAGTAGTTTATGACTTTTCAACTGCTATGCTCTTCATTTTCTAGGCKTAGAAATATCACCTGGATGCATCTTATGCATTGTATTTTTCCTTTTGGCTTTACCTTTTGGGAATGAAACAGAATAAAACTGACTTAAAAGTGTGGGAATTCCATTACATGATATGAAAATAGCTGTTGATAGGTATTCTCTAAATATTCTTTCTGAAAGCATAATACTTTGAGGTCACTTTAAGGTGGGAGATGTCTTCCTTTCTGTTAAACTCAACTCCTGTGCTTCATGAAGCATGGTAAACAGAGAAGCATTGTAAACAACTACCAAGTAAAAGATCTGATAGCCTTATTTCTGTCTTCTGGGAAGTTGTCTTTAGGAGTTCTTGAAGTTTGACTCAGAGCATTTCTTGGTGAAAACAACTAAGTTTGTAATGTCCTCGCAAATGAGGAGCAGAACTATTATTTGTCATAAGAAATAATTATGTCCTAATATCAGTGATGTACTAGAATATATTGTTGTGTGGGAAGAGTTCCTGCTGACATAGTTCAATGATTTCTTTCCTTTTTGTAGGTATTTAATCAAATTTTTAGCAAAGCTCGCACAAAACAGCGATATTAACAAAATGACACCCAGCAACGTTGCAATAGTCCTGGGCCCCAACTTGTTATGGGCAAAGAATGAAGGGTAAGATGTTTTAGAAATGCTTCAAAACAAAATCTATATGAAGGTGTAGAGTTTCTCATCTAGTTGTTCTAAATCATTCAAACTATTCACAGCAGAATAGTTGCCTAAAAAAATATTTTAAACATGTTTTCTCAAATTTTGCATCCAGATAAACTTTAGATGTGCATCTTTTAAGGACTGATGAAATTGAGAATATTAAATAAGGTTTATAGCATTAAAGTGTGAAGTTGCCTTTTATGTGGTATTTAAGAGTCTCAATAGATCATGCTTAGCAAAATTTGCCATTTAGGCAAGATGAAAACTTTTTTTATTATTATTATTATGGGGTTTTCTATAAACTGTTTTATTAATTTCTTCCACAGATCACTTGCTGAAATGGCAGCTGCAACTTCAGTCCATGTGGTGGCAATTATTGAGCCTATTATTCAGCACGCAGACTGGTTCTTCCCTGGAGGTAAATTCTTACCATAGTATAACGAATTTTGTATTCATGGTAGCCCTATGCAGGTAGTTCAGTAGTTTTTTTGCACTGAGGCACCATTTTGTAGATGCATGTGGTGTTATGCATTCTGTCTTTTTTTTTCCAGATCAAGATTTCAATGTGTCTGGTGCATTTGTTGCAATTCCTGCTGTTAATTCAAATCACTTGTCACACACTGGGAATGAATATGAATCTGGGACACTGGAACGGAAGAGACCTGTTAGTATGGCTGTAATGGAAGGGGATTTGTTGAAGAAGGAAAGGTATGTTTTGTTCTTAGATTAATTTTCAAATATTAGCCCACTCCTGAGAGCTGGACTACTAAGGAAATGGTAGTTGGACACACTTGTATTGGCCTCAGGAGGAGAATTTTATGGAAATAGTAGAGATAATGCTAGTGATTTATTTTCCCTCATGTTGTTGCAGCCTGAGGAAGGTTCAAAGGTAATGTACTGGTATTTCCTTCTGATTATACTCAATGCATGATTGAAAAACAAGCAGATAATTGCTGCTTCCAGTTACCATCTTCCTGTTACAGATCTGAGGATCTGAAATCCAGAGACAGAAGTGTGTATATAGTAACATCTATGAGTATCTAACTTCTGATGTTCCCTGGCTTCTTTCCAAAGCCCMTAAGCTGAGGTGGTGTTACCTGGTGCCTTCATGATAAGACTTCTGATTTGATGATGGTACAGTATACCACAGCAGATAGTAGAATGCTTTTTAAAAAAAGTGCTGTTTTCCCATATAACATGTAGTGTAATACTCATTTATTATCACTCATATCATGAATATTCAAGTGATGTGCTGTTTTGTTTTTAGCTATTTATGCAAATGTTAACTTGTTACCTAAATATTAACTATGGCTAGACATGTGAATTTATCAGCACTGACAGGAGGAAGAAAAGAAAATCAATTCAAGGTTCACTGTCTTTAATACAACAGGAATATAATTCACATTCAGAATTAATGTGCTGTGTGCGTTCTGAAATTCGTTAGAATTTCAGTCCGTTTATCCATAGTTAAATAGGGGTATTTTTTTTTCTGCTTTAAACAATGCAAATCATAGAAGCGTATATCCGGGGGCCATATTTGATAGTCTCTCTTGAAGTATATACAGGGATCTAGAGGTTGTGTTTAATAAAAACAAAATTTGTTTGGCAAAACATTCAAAGAGATGCTCTGGTACCTAAGGAAATATGTGTATTAACATTTAAAATTACTGAGTTGTTCAACCTCATTGTCATCAATGTCTGTCTTCAAATGTAATTGAATAGTTTGTCCCACTTACGTTTAGTTTAYCCCTCTGTGTGGATAGGCCAAGTATCGTTGCATGTCTTAACATTTATGGTGTTATATGCAGAAGCTGAAGCTTTCCTTGTTGCTGCTTTGCATGCTAAGCAACAGGGGTTGCACTTGTCTTTGTGGGTTGTAACCGATTGTCCTGGTGCTTTAGTTACCTGGAGTTGGCTTGCATGGTGTGTTTATTCTTTCTTCTTTCTGTAGCTTTGGTGTCAAGGTTATGGACTTCCAAGCGAACCCTCGGAGATGTGGCACTATAAATAGAAAGCACACATCCCCAGCTTTCCAGCCACCCCTTCCACCCACGGAGGCTGGCGTGCTGGCTCAGTCTGGAGCGGAGCAGCACTCACAAGCTTCTGTGGCTGAAACAAGCCCAGTGGGTGCTGGCTTTGCTCTCTCTGCTGGCACAGCAGAACAGTTACAAAGTCAAGGAAATGAGGACATCAGGTAAGAGGTATGGCTTCTGCTGGCAGTGGCTTAGCAGGCTGCTTTAGCAACAAACTGATGTCAAATATATCTGCTTTATAAGGCACCTCTTCTAATCAGAATATATGTTGCCACATGTAGAGTATCTTCAGATATGGACAAAAAGCACTAYGGAAGAGATCTTTAGCTATATATATTTACAACGTTAATTTGAACATCTGTTGTGGAATTGATCCTCTAAAATAAGAGAATACTTTGAAAAAAAAAACTATAATGAAAAATACTAAAAACACCTGCCCTTCTGCTATTTATATTGACTGCTGCAAGTTATACTCTAGAGGTGTCCACGCAGTATGACTGTCAGTTTCCTGCTGAAAGGACAAAAGCTAGCAATGGCAGTACTAGAAACCTATTGGTGCTTGTTTGGTTTTTGTACGTGTTATCTGAATTTGTCTTTTTTGTCTGTAACAAGTGTTAGTGATGACCAGACTTGCTTGTTAGCAAGCCAGAAGTCAGTTTATCACATTTCAATATTAGTTTCTTTAGCATAAGCATGTATTCAGGGTTTTTGTGCTACTTAATATTGAGATGCTGTGCAGTCTTATCCCAGATATTATTATACAAATCTACAGCAACTAGTATTGGAATCCGTGTGTCTTCCTTTCATATAAGGTGAAAACAACACTTTGCTTTCAATAGTTATGGGATCTGAGAGAGATTGCAGTTCACATAAATGCCTATAGTGCTCTCCAAATACCAGTCTCCCACACAGATTAGTACAGTGGAATATCACCATAGAGCTCTGCAAAGCACTGACTCTTCTGCATGCAACTTTGTTGTCAGGAGACATTTGTGCAAATGTGTTCATGACAAAAGCCCCTGGATTTCTAACTTTGAAAATACTTACCACATTAGAGATGTTAACAGTTCAAGCAAACACAAGAGTAACGTAATTTTTCCAGCTTACCTAAAACTTGTTTAAAGTGTATATTAAAACTCTTTATTTCATGCAGATGATTATTTAAGGGAGCTGGGGTTTTCTGGCTACAACTCCTTATTCAGATACCTCTACAGTTTAAGGACCTAAAATTTTGAATGTAATGTCCAAAAGCTGCATTTAAAATCTGCACAAACTCTGCCTTGAAATAAGTAAATTTTAATAACAGCACCTGGACAAATTTGTACTGTAGTGTACTAAGAAAAGTGATTGGAAGATGTTAGTTGTCTTGAATACTGCAAGAGGATTCTGTAAATACAGAGAAATGAATGAAGACCGCAGGTGAATAGCAAGTAAGAGGAGGGGCACTGCCCAGTAACACCTCAGTTCGCTCATACTCGAGCACTTTATTTTCTTAAGTCCTATCWCCTTCATGACCAAAGGTCAGGAAGAACCTGACTTGTCCTGAACTGAATCTCAGAGGTTATACTGCGATAGCTCCCTCAGAGACAAAAAGCTCCTTGGACTGCCTTGATCAGTGGCAGCAAGGTAAAAGCTAAATTTCAGATAGAGTGGAGGGAAGACTTCAGCCAGCCAAAGAAATAGAAAGAACCATTGCTGTCTCCATACTCTGCTTCTGTGGTCTTTAGAGCCTTCTGAARGCTTCCGTGGCTCCAAGGTTTTAAGCAGTGAGGACTGCATCTGCCTTGTCTGTATACTCTAGTAGCAAGCTGTTTGTGTGTCTCATGGTGGGTGGGTTTTTTTTTTTTTTTTCCTTTTTTTTTTTTTTTTCTTTTTGAGGTAGGGTAGTGGTGGTTTGAAGGTGGTTTGCTTGCTTGCTTCCTGGCAGGGCTTCACAGATTGCCCTCAGTCCTTAGTAGCTACATAAACCAGATAAATGTCAGTGAATTTGATGTGATGCTGCAATAGAGTATTTTTTTAAAGGCTAACTGTTATTAGGATGATAGGTATATTCAGGGGAGGAAATGAGAGAATTAATTTTATGTGAACTTTCACGTTGGAAGCCTTTATTTAAAGGATCTCCAAATGCACTGAGGATTCTATAGCATGGAAACTGTATTCTAGTTATAAGTATTTTATTCAGACAGGTATTGTGATACTGCAAAATTACTTAGATTCCTGATTCAATTTTCATGATTAATAACCTGTTGTACATGGGAGCTCTTTGAAGAGTTCTAGAAGTGTTCAGTGTGTTGTTAAATATCAGCCAGTGCAGACCTTTTTCTAAAGGTCTTGAGGTTCAGAAGTAGAATGCGGTTCATAATGTAAGCTGTGATGCGTGCAGCTCATCTGGGTGAGGTGTTTTACAATCACTTTCTAATCTAGTTTGGTTTTTTAATTTTCAGTACCTCAAAACCTAAGGACACTGCATCTTCAGCTACTCCTCCACCCCCAAGAAATGGTGGACATGCAGGCACTGTCCAGAGTCAATCAACAAGTAGCACTAACCAGCTTTCTGTTAATCAGCCACAGAATGCAGCAGGTCCCAGTCCCCATTCAATGAGGCGAGGTGTGTTTTTAATTCAATTTTAAAACCACTAAGCTCCAGTTCTTAATGCACTGACAAAATGTTTGTTAAAATAACTTTACCAGTATCTCTTGTCATTTATTGCAGGCAATGGTTTAATTCACATACATTTCACTAAGGCCTAACTAAATGCATCTTTGGACTCTTTCGTGAATGCTGGTAGTAATGATACCAACGCTATTTAATTAAATCATTTATCGGCTATTGATTAGTAAACCTTTATATGCATTTTGATAGCTTCATATGGCTATCATTTTTATTTGATAATGCACTGTTGTACTTTGTTAATGTACTTCAATATTATTTTGTCCTGCTAAATCATGTATTTTTGAAGTTTGCTTTGACAATACACAGCCATGAAATGTCATCTCTTATCTTAACAGCTGTTAAAAAGCCTGCACCAGCACCTCCTAAGCCAGCCAATCCACCACCAGGGCAGCCAGGAAGCCAAAGCTCTGCCTCAGCTGCTCAGCCACCTTCTGTCTCTCCAAAACCACCTGCTAGAAGTTCTTCTCCTCCTGGTCAACATGCAAACCAAGGAGCAGTCCAGACCTCCACTTCCCAGGTTTCTGCACCTCGGAGATACTCCAGCAGCCTTTCCCCAATACAAGCTCCCAGCCATCCACCACCACAACCCCCAACACAGGCTACTCCTCCCTTGCAGCCCAAATCAAACAGTCAAGCATCTCCTCCTGCTGCATCCAGCAGTGAGCATGGACCAGAGCAGCCCTGTTACACTCCTCCACAGACTCCTACACCACCTGATACACCCCCTCTAGGAAAACATAATATTAGTTCCCCATTGTCACAGCCTCAGTCATCTACTCAAGAAACCTCACAGTCTCACTCTCCTCCTCACACTGGTACGCTGCCAAGGCCACGGCCAGTACCAAAACCCAGGAACAGACCTAGTGTTCCACCTCCGCCTCATCCTCCCACTTCTCATTCAGCTGGAGATGGTGGTAATTCGAATCCCACGCAAACGGCTTCCAAAATAGTAACAGGTAAGTGGATTATTTTATCATACTCAGTCTCTTCAGGGAGCAGAAATGAAGAAAGTAGTATCTGTAGCTGTAAAATAGCCTTCTTCTGGAAAATGTAGAAAGTACAAATTAACAATTAAAATACTTAATAGCTGGTGCTTTATTAAAATGCCCGCACCTGTTGTAGTGCACCAGGATTTTGGGCAGCATCTTCCATACTGAAGGTCTTCCTCAGGGGGCAGAGGGGAATRTCTATTTGCTTTATTTTTTTTCCTGCTTTGGGAGCAAAGCAGTATTACAGCAATAAAACTATAGGGCTTTCTCAGGCYTCTACATCATGGCAGTCTGTTACATTTATGCATCTGCTGCCAAAAAAGCAAATCATTGAAGGAGGGAGATACAGCGTAAGGGTAGTGTRTTTCAGCATATATATAAGATAAAATGCCAAAAGTGGCCAATGTATTTTGTTTTTTAATACTCATTGTAATAGAGAGATACTAACGTAGTGAATGTTTTATCTTGAAAACTAAGCCTTCTGATGTGCTTTTAAGTTGGGCATAGAGAAGTTGAAGAATCAAATGTATCATATGTAATAATTTTAGATAATCTTCATATTTTGAGCACAGTCTTGTTTTTCTGTTTGAGACATACGAAGTCTCAAATGTTCTGTCTTTTCTCTCTTCTCATAGGAACTTCATGATGCTTGTAGTTAGTTTGATAGTAACATTCATTTAAATCTTGGAAAAAATGAAACTGCTGCAGACAGRGTAAAAACTAGCAGATCTTGAAATGTTCTGCTGAGTCTCTGCTTATTTTAGGCACTTCTGAAGGAAAAGGCAATGAATGTAAAACTAATGCTTTTAAATCTGTTTGTTCAGTAATGGTTAAAATTTTCCAATGATGCTGCAGTGTCTCTAGAATAAGACTGTTTTTGAATGCAAAGTATATTCTGATGCCTAACAGCTGTACCCCATGATGCCTTCACAGGTGGGGATGGTTACTGCGAATAAGGTTTGTACTGACCAGAAACATGCAATATAGCTAAAATGCTCCTGCACAGCAATATTTTATTTGTAGCTTTATTTTGTATATGCGCTTTGGAATATGTGCTCTCTGTCAACTCTGCATTTTATCTCATTACCACATATCATTCTGTTTTTAAGAGATATTAAGGCCTATGCTTAATAGTCCTGTGAATATTGTTTAAGTTAATCCTAAAAACAAGTCCTAAAAATAGCCATATCCCTTAAATGAAGTGAGTAACACTTAAAAAGTGTTGATGCAAAGTCAGCAAAACTACCACTCCAGGAGTCAAGTATGAAGCAGTGACCTGTTTAAAATATGTGTATTCTCATCAGTGCAGACATATGTTGCAGCTCATGTTTTTTCCTCAGTGTTTTGCGTGTGTGTTTTTTTAATGTAGCTTTCAYTTTAGGATTTCAGTTATTTTTAACTACTTAGGATTTATTTGTGCAAAATACATGCTGATATGACTAAATTCCTTTGCAGAAAAGCACCCAGCAGCATCTCTGCATTCTGGCATGTTTGCATTTGCATTCTGTCAACTCAGGCCTCACTAATAGTACTAGTCTGTTCAACTACAACTGCCAAACAACATATATTAATAATCCTAGTATTCATATATAATGGTTTAGAGATGATACACCGTTAAGGTAACAACTGCATGACAGTCTGAAAATGTTGAGGCTGCATTACTGAATTATCTCAAGATGTGACTATTAGTTTACAGGAAAGATACTGAAGTTAATAYTGGAATGACAAGTCAACTTGGAAGTACAGTTTTTAAATAAGAGAAACAAGCAATAAATGAGCTTCTAAACAACTGAAAAGTAGCTCTGCTTTTTAAAACAAACTCTCACCTGATCATACTCTTGCTCTTTTTTCAGTATCTCTAAAATAAAAGCGATTTATTTTAAAACTGAATTCAGAAATAAGGCTGGGGTTTGGATCTTTACAGCACTTGCACATGAAATGAAATTGGAAACCTTGCTGATGAGTCAAATTTCAAGAGGCTTAACCTTATTTTCTAAGTCCTGTTTCATAGGTTGACTGCCTTTGTTTTCATTTTGGAATTTTTCTGGTTTTGATGCGAAAGCTTTAATGATAGCAGACACTTAAGCAGACTTTGTCTTACCCCAATTTAACAGGAGAAATACTCACCCTTTAAGTAATATTCAGTTGCTATGCAGAGAGCTGCTTCACTGAAGGGTGGAATAGAGGGGAGTTAAGTTATATGAATGAACCATTTGTGATAGGAATGTGATTGACACAACTGCAACTATATCTAGATTGTGAATTACAACTTAAATGGTGAACTGCAGGGATAACTCTGTTGCACCTTTAAATGAATTGAAAAAGAGCTACACTGGATTGTCCTGTAATTTAGATGCATTTAAAAATACCAAAATCAAGGTCTGATTGTCAGCCTCTAGAGTTAAATTTGAAAAGACTTGATATTCTTTCCTTTCAAGTGAAAGAACTTAAGGAAATTGGCTGTGTAAAATAAAAAAAATAAATAGTATGAAAGCTGTCATGCAGCAAAGTCAGTAAAGTTGATACTAATGAGTTCTCTATCAGCAAATCTGATAAAGGAACTCAGAAAACCTAGTATGTTTTGGGGGAAAGAAAAAAGGAAAAGCTGAAAGTTGAACTGATACTGTGGTTTACCTGCAGCAGTATACTCAGTGCAGGGTCATCCACTTTTTCCTTTTTTTTTTTTTTTTTTTTTTTTTTTTGTTTGATTAATAGTTACTCAGATTTAACACCACAGCATATTACATAAGAATATCTGCTCTAACATTTACACATGCACATATAAGCATTTATTTTTAAACACTGATAGTATAAATCTGCCTTACCTAATTTACAGTGTGAAATAACTGKTTTTTAATTTAACATTAAATAGTGGAGCAATGGAAAACATGAGAATAAATTTTATAACAGCAGAACTTAGAATCCTGAAGTATTTTCAGGATACAGCTGAATTCCTTTGTCCATGTACTGGACTTGAGTAATGCTTCAAATCCTATTTGTGGTTTTAAAGTAATGAACCCTAGGAAAGAATATTCTAATCAAAAATTTTATTAAACAATCTAGATGTTTGACCAGCATTCAGTATGAACTGTATTGGAAAATTTGATGGTAAGGAAAAGGCATATGATTGGCCAAAAATGTTGCTAATTCATAATCATGTGTGTGCTAATGCCCACTACTAACCTGTCACAAATAACACTGCTTGCTTGCATTCTCATTAGTGTAGCATGCAAAAAGAATGGCTCTGTTTTTATGCTTGCTCTCAYATTAACATACTAAAAGTATTGAAGATTGGATTGTATAATGTTGTTCATGTTTTGACTGGCCAGTTTTGTGTCGGACTTTTTTCACTTAATAGACATKTATAGCTGGAAATTTATGTGTTTTATACAAAGGTTCATTCTGTATTTGAAGCAGCTGTATCATTTGTTTGTCACAATCGGATATTCCTTTCCTGTGTCACCTCATATTTTCAGTTACCTCCTTTTCTGGGTCATTTTTTAATATGCAGTAGTGGTAGGGAGAACTCCTGTGCCTGCCTCTAAAGTTGAAGTACTCCTTTTTCAACTGTACTTTAAATGAAAATCAACCATACAGTAGATACAGTACTGTTAGTTATTAGGGAGAGTTCAGTGGCCAGCTACTTAGATTCTGTGCTCATCTGTTCCACAGTCAAACTCAGTGTAGAATATTTTGAGGAAGCTGTTGTTAATACTACATCAGATAACAATAGTAAAAATGTCTACATAAAGATATAAAGTTTAAAATTAACTTTAAAAAAGTACTTACATTTTCATCTGTTGTAAAAACAAACTCTGTAGTTGGGATAAAAGGGAGCTGCTGGTGTTACAAAAACTTGGTTTTGTGGATCAGAGACTTAATTTCACATTCATGCATTTAAAATAGTGAAAAAGTATCTCCAGTAATTTTCTTCATTGTTATCAAAGGCTTACTGAACAAATTGTGTGACCTATATGTCTTCTCCTAGAAGACTGTTTACTAGATACAGTTCAGTAACCAGGACACTGATTTTCCAAGTGATAATGGGGGCTGAGGACAGGAATATAAAATTCACCCAAATGATGGATAAAACGATTTGAATAATACTGATGGTTTGTTCTATGCCTTCTGGTTGATTTCATTTATGACTGACATACTAACAGTTTCTTAGCAGAATATGGTCCTTTTCTCACAAGGCTGTGATACAGGATTTGGGAGAAAATGTATAGATCAAACCTCCCAAGAAAATGTAAATCCTGTAATTACGTTATAGGAATCATAGAATCAGTAMAGTTGGAAGGGACCTCTGGAGATCATCTAGTCCAACCTCCCTGCTCAGCAGGGTCACCTAGAGCATGTTAGACAGGGTTGCATCCAGGCAGGCCTTGAAGATCTCCAGAGAAGGAGACTCCACCACCCCTCTGGGCAACCTGTGCCAGTGCTTCGTCACTCTCACAGTGAAGAAATTCCCCCTCACCTTCAAGTTATATAGGAAGGGTTATATAATCTTTGAGTTCCAGTAATACGGATGAGGACATCTAACAGTCCTCTGCAAGACAAGCCAATCGGTGTCAGACAGAATTTAAGAGTTCTGTCTACTAAATTAATAGGACCATTTAATACAAAGTTACTGCAGTTCACTAGCATACTGTTTATCCTGACAGAATGGGGAAGGCTGGGGAAGGAAGCAGGGGAGGCTGCACTTAGACTTCTGTTTCTGCTTTTGCCTCTTCCATATCATTTAGCACAGAGGCTTTCAACTTAGCACTAATTACTTTATGAATGTGCAAGTTTCAGACTTAATGTTTTAGATGTAGTTTGAGATCTTTAAAGGATGCCTATTTATGCCACCTGAGTTTTTAAGTCTGTTTGGATTCTCTATTGACTTATATGATCTAAATTTTTTATTTGGGGCAGCTGCTGTGTTGCAATAGGTGGTGTTTCCTGCTGCAACGTCTGTAGCATATTATAAAGTAGCTTTCAAAAATATTAGATCAATATTTTCATTTACCTTGATTGTGAAATGTTCTGGATTTTTCTGGTCTTCTAATTATTAGTGCACTCAGTCACCAAAAGTGCAATATTTGAGGTCATTGGCTTGGACAAAATTCTCCCCTCATTAACAGAGAGCAGAAAGTGCAACATTCCTTGTTTTTTGTTTGTTTTTTGTGACAGTGCCTCCTTTTGACATCATACATGTTCCTATTGCTTTTTTTTTAAAAAAAAAAAAAAGGTGGTGTTTATCTGGTTGAACATCTAGATGCTAAACTCCTTGCTGAGTGACCAATCCTGATTTGATGTCAGTGTCTGAAATAAAGTATCACTTCTACAGGGCATTGAGGAATCTGATGACAAGTTATACTTGTTTTCTTCCACTCTTGAAAAAGAAATGTTTTTTTTCWCTATTATGTACATGACTAAAAAGGTATGTAGGAGAAGCAACCCAAACATAAGCATTATTTGTTCGGCTTAGCCTTTTTGTGTTCATGTGTGCGCATGCACATATGTGCCAACCCTGTGTTTGAAAAGCCTTTGGTCTGTCCTTTTCATTTTCTTTCTAAGGAAATGCAGCAGAAACAGAATATTAAATAAGATGTCACTGTGCAGACTGCTAAATTTGCTATTCCATTTTTTTGTGCAGACTCCAGTTCCAGTATTCAAGAACCACTTCAAAACCCTTCTTCAGAGCTTCTTACAGAGACAGCAAGCAAAGAACTGCATAACCACCTCATGCTAGATATTGACAATGATACAGAAAGCACTGCTCTGTAATGTAAACTTATAAAACTTCCAACTTTCCTCTCCTGATGGGAAAACTAACAGACCTAACAGTGAAAAGCTTCTTTTGACGATACGGCAAAACTGTGTGGAATTTTGACTTGTGCACCACTGAGAAAGTGACTTAGCCATTCAGAAGAAGTTTAATGATCTGTGTCTGAACAATGGTTTTCAAAATCTTGAATGGGAAGAATTGATTACTGTGGAAACTTGCATAGGAAGCATAGGTGCTGCTAATACCAATGGTATTAGCAGAAATTCCAGAATGAGAAGCAGCAGAACATTAGTTATTTAAAGTGCATGTATTGTGGAAATAATCTTCTTAATGTCACAGTTAGACTTCTGTTTCTAGTCCTTAGACATTACAAGGAGATGCCTTGCAAGAGACATTCCCTCACTAATTTGCTGCAGATTCTTGTTAAAATATGAACCAAAAAATGCCAGAGTGCTGTTGGTGACTGCTGGTTATCAGTTGCCTGTCAAAACTGTGGATGTATTCTAGTGCCTTGAAGGACTGTCATACTGTAGAAGGAAACTTACTGTATCTTTAACCATTTCATTGCTCCTTAATGATCAGTACTTAATCCTTATTTCATAGTTATTTGTATTAACCAAACCTGCTTTTGTTTATGTGAAACCTGCAACTGTTTCAAGATAAAACTGTGGAAGTGTTTTTGCTTTTATTGAAAATGGTTGAATTTTGAAAGAACTTTAGACATCTGTTTGGATTTGTCAGTTGGGTGAACATTTATAAAAATTAAAGATTGTTTTTTGTCAACTGAAGGCATATTTATTCAAGTCTCCAAATAACATTGCTGCTTCTGTGGTACATTTGAAACAAAAGTTCTRCACTGGAAGTTATGCAATTATGCGCTGGGCTTTTTAGCTAATGAGTCTCTAGTAGCTCAGCTCGATCTTCTTTTAAAAAGCATACTGGGAAACGAATATGCATCTACTCCTTAATGCGTAGACATGAATGTGTCCAGCTGCAAAGAAAAGTTCTGGATATAGCCCATATCATGCAAAGAAATGTGATGGGGCAGGCCATACAGTTTCTGTGAATAAGAGGGAGGAAGGGGGGGAAAAGACTAGTTACTTCAGCAGGAATGGAGATAGCATTCATATAACTGGCTGAAACTTATTTAACCTCTGAATTCCATAATACTCTGCAATAAGTCTTAGTCAAGGTATTAAAAGAGACCTCAGGCCCACCTGTGAAATAAAACTGCATTTCCTAAACACCTTGACAGGTTACATTGTACTCRGTGACAAGATAAATATATTTAGTCACCATCTCCTTCGTGCCACAGGTTGAAAGTATCAGTGACTGCTCTGGTTGTTTCCTGTTTTAAGCATCACTAAATAGGAAAGATCCATCCCATTCGTAGATGCAGACCTAACTTACTCTGTTGCTATACCAGCATTGTAGCAAACTCCTGCAGCTCTAAACTCAGTGCTCTGAGCCAGAATTCTAGTTCTGTGCCTTAAATTGACCTTTGTCTCTATAACTGTAAGCAGTATACCTGAATCCATAGCAGGCTGTAAAGGATTTAAATACATTTTCAGAAATTCTTCTGGATTTGCACATTCCTCAATGTTACACAAATAGTTAATTGTCTCTGCTGGGATTAGCAGCTCAGGTGCAAGAGTATGTAGATTGTTACTCAGATCTTCACTGTCATCCTTGATAATAAAAAAAATTATTTTAGTACAGTTACAATAAAAACAGCTATGATAATTACAGTGAAGAACAGGAACGCTGGAGTTGTTATCCCTTGTTTACCAAATATAACTTTGTTCTTAAGAGTACACAGCAATAATGAGTATAGAAAACAATGTATTACTTCATGAGTGACATTTACTGGCTTTAAGCATGTTAGTACAATTGATTAGTTTAATAAAATGGCTGCACCGAATATCACAGGTCTGAACAAAATAAAATTACAGATTTCCCCTTAACATTATAACACAGTGTCTAGAATCCTTGCAGATGTATATGCTTGCAAACTCTATTTAAAAGAGAAGCACATCTGCTTACTGGTGTGGTTTGAGGGGTAAACCAAGTAAAATTCTTACAGCATAAGCATTTAAAGTTTACCTCAAACATTCTTGGAACATAAGCTGCCAGCTTGAAGAGGAGAGTAAGACACTCTGTGACTACCTCTACTGTAGACTGTGATTGTGTTGCATCTTGTAGATAAGTCACAGGAGGTGTCACTGTTGTAGCATACCAGTCTGGGAACAGTCTGGCTGGGATGTTATGCGACACCACTAAAACTTTAATTTCCTGGAGTAAAGCACTGAGTGGAAAGAGTGAATTCCATCCTTAAGTACAGCAAGGATATTTTACCAGATGTTCAAGGTTCATAAAGTAAGCATTGATCTATTTGCATTCCCGGAGCTATGCTGGGGCATYATATGCATACAGTATTATCATATCACCTTCCCCTCAATCCTTTTACATTTTGGATCTAGCCAAAGGAAACTTTTTCACATTGTACTACAACATACTGTGCAGACTTGAGCAGACTATGAAGGAACAATTTTGTTCAAATGTTACAAGAAACAGGCAAAAGAGCAGTAGAGGTTTAATAAATGCAAGGGTGTGATGGTAGCTTTCTTTGATAATTATCTTGTCTCTAAAAGAAGTTTCTATTGAACTTTTATGAGCCCAGATTTCAGTGAATAAATAAGGGGCCATAGAGGAACTTATTTACTGGTTAAGCTGGAGAAGACAAGAATTGGTTGAATTCTGTGGTGACTGGTAGGCAGTGTTGAAAGGGGAAATAACAAGCCATAAGGCAGTGACTAAGATGACTTTAGAATTATATATATCTATAAATGTTTACAAAGCAGGATACAGAAATCATGCAGGCAGTTAGAATTAAGGAATGAATTTTCCTATTTTCTAAAACCTTTTAACACTGTTGACAATTGAAGTCTTGGCAACTTGAAGATGAACTTCAGAGGACTGTGCAAGAGTCCATTGTCACCTAGCCAACTGCTCCCTGCATACAGAAAAGATGTATGTCATATTAACTTGAAAATGTTATCTACACTGTGGTTCAAAGTTATTCAATGGGAAAATAAAATGTTATCATAGCTAATGTTCGATTTAACCTTAAAGGAAGTATTTGTCCACTTCTGTTAATGATTTTCTTTCAACTAATGTGAAACACTTACTTATGTCCTTGATTTTGGAGAGAAGCTAAATCTTGGATGATAAGATGTATTGTACCAATGCAAGACTGCAAAGGAAGGAGATTTTTTATGAAATTACATATTASAAAATAGCTGTGAAAACAAAAATTCATCAGCTGCTCTGTAAATGGGCTCTCCCTTTTGGGTTGCAGACACAGAGGGCAGAGCATAATGCTCCTAYTAGGTCTGACAAAGTTGTCTGATTCTGTCAGAATAAAATGTGGGGTAGTTACCCGAAGAATGAGTGGAAAAAATTCCGTGGATAAGCTATCAGCACTGCCACATCACTATTAGGGACCTAGCTCTTATTTTAACCCTTTGTATGGAGTAGAAGGTGACTATTCATTTGTAGCTGGCCRAATCGTAGAACACAAGTTTGTATAAATGTGAATCAAGCTATCTGATCCCAAAAGGGATTTACATAACTTACCTCTATTACATGAAGAACACAACTGGAATACAGAAGAAGTAGACCTGAGACTGGTTCTCCTGAGTGGCATTGTAATGCATTTTCAAACAGGCTTTTGTGGTAACCTGTTCCAAAAGTAAAATYGGCAGTTTGTCATATGGCTTATAGTGATATAAGATTCCACCAAGTTAACATGGTAACAAGTTTTATTACTCAGAGAAAATGTAAAAGYATTATTAACATGGGAATCTTTTCTTGACATACGCACCAACACAATTCATATTAGCTCCTAAAGCTGCACCAAAATCTGCAATACTTGTTTTAAGTGGCTGAAGTGTGAAATTCCCATTAGCACTTGTTTACTCTAAAGATGGACCTGAAGGCCCTGAATGTAGAGTACTTCAAAAGTTTTGCATGTGCAGTCGATTTCTTGCCTCTGCATGACATTGGCACTAATACAGTTATTAAAAAAAAAAAAAAAAAAAACTTTATGTATCCCACTCATCAGACAAAACATTCAGTACACATCAATTAGTTTGCTGAGAAAGTCATACTTGAAAGTTGGTTGCAAAAGCAGTATCATACTTTGAAAATGAAGTCTTTTTCCCACAGGGATTGTAATACTTGTATCTTATTTGCTAAGGAAGGATCCTAAGTGATAATTCTCTTTATGTTATTATTTTTTAAAATGGTATTTTTTTTTATTTACTGTGCTACTGCAAGACTTATATGCATCACTGCTGTATGCTGCCCATATTGTCACTACATTATACATGCAATGCAATGAGCATGACTTTGGTATATGGCACTTTTTTACAATTATGCAGTATTTGCAGTTTTGATATAGTCAGATGAGAAAAAAGAACGTCACYTAAGAGATAGCCTAGAATACCAGCATGTACCTTGGAGGTGATTCATTGTTTTCAATGCTTTGCAGTTAAGCTATATTTAAGAATCCTTTTCAAACTTGAATTGAGGATGAAGTCTCTGGTACTCCCTCTGGTGTACAGCATTAGAACTACTCTTTACAGTAAAGAGAAATTGTTAAGTAGTCAGTGAAACCAGAATTTCAGTATAGTATAGGAAAAATTTGCAAGATAATTTCCCATGTCTTCGGAGTTCAGTGTCATGAAACACCACTTTTAGTTGTGCATATTGGTTTCACTTTTTGTGTGTCTTGGTTTCTAAATCCTAAAAGGAACTACAATAATACTGCAGCTATACATGCTAGAGCCACCCCTTGCCTTGAATGAACTGAATTTTCAATACTGCTGCCTTAGTAGTTAGTTCCTTTATCTTAAAAATAAAGGTCCTTACGGGGCTGGTATGAAACCCTTAAAATACCTCATCCTAGATAGAGAGAATACGAGCATATTGCACTCCAATGGAAGGGCAACAGGTACCAGCATTTACTCGGGAGAGAAAAAAAGTCTTTAAGATGAGTAAGAGCACACCTCAGAACCAAAACCCACGTGCCGACTGCAGCAGGTACTGCAGGTAGCAGAGAAGAGTGCGGGCAAGGGCATGTCTGGTATCGCGTCTATGTAGCACACCTTGTATTACCAGACTGTGATAGCCTTGACAGYGCGTCTGGGGATGTTCACACGGCCGCATCCTCCTCTGCCTCAATTCCCAGCCGCTCCTGGGCATACACCATGGAGGTGCTTCAGCGACCGAGGCTGTGAGCCAAGCTGCAAGGCTCCCAGGCAGCATACACAGGCCGCCCCAAACCCCCACAGGGYCCCTCCTGCAGCCCAGCGCTGCGGGCACGCACCTGTGACCGCCGCCGCCTCGGCCCCCTCGCCCAGCTGCGCCACCACCACCAGCCTGTGGAGCGGGAACCGACTCTGCGGACAGAGACGGGCAAGGCTCGCTCACGCCGCGCCGGGCCTGGCGGTGCGGGCCCGCCGGGGGCAGAGCCGCCCGCCTCACCTGGCCCGCGCCGTGCAGCCGCTGCAGCCGCGCCGCCAGCAGGCTCCG
>NW_028186502.1:97993-132180 GCF_003343005.1 Rhea americana | reverse complement strand
GCGCCGAGGGGCCGCGGGGGCGTTCGGCCGCCGCGTGGCGGCAGCCCCCTCCCCACGCCCCTCGCGACGCCACCCCACGGTCCAGCCCCCCGCGCTCGCCGCCGCCCCCGAGCGCTTCACGCCGKGCAGGGCTGCGGGGTCTCGCCTCAGTGAGCTCATTTCCCGCTACGCAGACGCCACCAGCRGACATCGGTTGATTAAGCTCACGAGAAACAGATGGAATTACGACACTAACAGCGCAGCCCGAGTTATGTTTCCTCCTGGCTGCCGCCTTCGAGGATATGCTATTTAAAATGTTTTTATTGACCATGGTGGAGAATTTTTATCAGCATTAAACTGCTCACAGAATAGCTAAAGGCTGTCCAGAGAAGGGGAAGAGGTGTTGTCAGGCACGTGTGCACCGTCATCCCCCTCCGCTGACTCCAGTGGTGCTTGGTGTTAGTTGGTTCTTTTGCTTTGCTGTTTGGACTGTTTTAGTTCTTTTGATGTATTTGATTATGTTTTAACGCTGTTTCTGCAGTTTCTGGTTTCTATGCTGCATGCTGGCGTTAGAGTCAACTTGCTGGTCTGCTGCTGCTGCCTCAGTACTGTGGTTGGTTTTGTCAAACTGCATGGAAAGACTCACGTATACATGGACAGTAAGAATGACATTAACTTTAGCACAAATGCACAGAAATGTCAGTGGATCCAATGCATGCTAACTGTATGCACGCTTTTGTCTACTGCACACCTACACATTCGCTGAGGAAGCTTGAACCTCTGCGAGCTAAGCCAGTAAGGCAGAGCTCGCTACTGCAAYACAGTACCTCGCAACAAATGTTGGTCCTCCTTTGTGCCGCCTAGAGACGCTATTCACTCCTACCAGGAGCCAAAACAAAAGGACATCAAGCACACCATAGCTGGTTTTAGAAGAACAAATTGGAACAGAATCCAGATTTCTGGAATTCCAGGTAGTGCTTTACCCCAAAGAACATAATTTAAACTTTAAAATAACCAAACAACCCTTTTCTACCTAGATGCCTTCCTCAGCTCCTTACACTTACCCTGTTGTTTCCAGTTTGGGTCCAGTTGTGATGGCGCCAAGAAGGCCCAGCACCTTTCACAACTGGGTCTCTCAATAGGAATAAGGAAAGTATTATGGAGGAGGATCTCTATTCTTAAAAAAAGAAATACAATTTAGAAAGGATTACAAATTTCATTAACCCTCTGCTAATTATTATTATTTACACCAGTTAAAATTAGTTGATATCATCTGGAATCAAATAGCCAACTGCTATGCAAAGTATGCCCAGAGAAAGAGCCCAGCACATACACATAGTATCAAGTTGATGTTCAGGATGTGTTTCACCAAGGGTTTCTCGTCCAATGAAGCCACTGGAGGTTCAGGTTTGGTCGGCACCACATTCTCAGAATCTTCCTTTTTGCGCTCCATCCCACAGAGCCACAGAAAGATTGTCATCAGCTTAGAGCTCTTTTTGGTATTAGTTGTACCTAAAATGACAATAAATAGTGAGGTAAAAATGTCACTGATAGAACAAATCCCAGCAATTTGTCAGTATGATCCTGTACAATGTGTTTTGATATTACTGTACAAAAATGCATCATCATTCATTAAATGAATAAAAAAGCCCCACCAAGATGTAGGAAGCCCTTCAAATAATAGCTGCTGGGGGCTGTAGTGCCTGTTGCATTCTTCCCTGCAGATCAGAGTTCAAATTCCACAGTGCTCAACATTTTAAGAAACATAAACAATAGACCAAGCCTAAAAGCTTATCTGTAACTGCTTGATTCCCATCACCTTCCATTTTCTTGTGCACGCTCTAGTCCATTTAGGGTTACTCCAAGCCACACGTTTCTAAATGGAGCTCTCCCAGCTTTGGTGTGGGTTAAGGCATATGTAGTAAATGCTAGGAAGCATTTAGGAAGGTAATGACAATGCAGAAAGAAAATGAGATTTCCCAGCTTTTGGGAAATCTTCACAATAATTCATTAAATTATTGGCCTTTTCAGCATCTTTGTTTAGATCTCAGAAATACACAGCAAAAGCTGCATGGTTACATAAATAGTGTCTCAAACTTAGCAAAAACAAGTGATAATAATCATTGCTGGAAAGTGCAGAATGAGTTGCTATGCATGTGGGTACCTAATACCGACAAGTACAAGTTTTAAAAAATGTAAATCCTCCTTCACTGATCTGTCAAGTACTCTTCCCAGGGCTCTGTGTTCTCCCTGCTGCTAGAGCCGATCAGAAAACATCACTGAAAAACAGAAATGGAATTTCATGAAAATAACTGTGACTGTCTTTTGCCCCCCTCCTTTTTCTCAACCAACTCTCCTTGCAGCAGGTGCAAATAGCACTAGTCTCTAGTGCAGGATAATGGGCATGGCACTCTCTATCCCATCTAGCTTCTTTCCTGATTTCACGCATATGCAATGCCATCAAGAGATGTAAAAGAAACTAAACTTATGCTTAGCTAAAACCGTCACATAAAAACCTCTTAGCATACCCTGAAAATACAGAAATCCAGAGGAAGCAGTTTTAATATTTCTTGTCTTCAGAGCCTTTACCTAATACCTAGGATTGACAATTTTAGATGTTACTGAGTAGAGTGTTGGAGCACTTACATTTATTATCATTTGAACTATTTTCAGAGGCAATGCTTATATCAATCTGGAAAGCTGGACGCTCAGCTTCACACACTCCGTTTCCAGCGTCAGGGGAAGTGCTGACTGCTAGCTCTTGCTTGACTGGTAGATCCCCACGTGTGAACCAGGTAAGCCGACTTATCTGATGGCATGAAGAGTGGTGTTTAAGAAAACTGCTTTCATTTTTCTTTAAAGGACTACCTCAGCAGTATAGCAGCTTGGAGAGAGAATACTTTTTTAAGGGATCAAAATCTGTTCCCCAGCTGTGTTGGAGCAGGTGAGCAGTTAAGTGCTCTCTTGGCAAGCACAGAAGTGATGGCTGCCATTGGAGTTCTGCGTGTTGATTTTAGTTTTGTATGAAACATGAGAGCTGTTTATACAGATATACTCTCTGAAGGATGGTATTCCACACTTTTTGTTACTGAGGATGAGGTATTTCTGCATGGGGCCACCACTGGATGTAGACTGAGAGTGGGTCAGTGGGAGAAGGCCAAGAAGAGAGCAAAAGAATGAAAACTGTGGCCAGTGAGGTATCAAAAAAACACAGTTGTTTAGAAAAGAGAAGACAGATGGGAGATATGACCATTTTCTTCAAATATGTGAAGACTCATTAAGGAGGAATGTTCTTGATATGCATGACTGGCTGACAGTAAGGAGTAAGCGCAATTTGAAGCTAGAAAGATTCAAATTGGAGATGAGGAAAAGCTTCTACTGACGGGGCAGATAAGCTCTTGAATTGATCGCACACCTCCCCAGGCACTTTCCATCACCAGGGATTTTTAAGAATATGTTAGCCACAGGTCTTTCGGAAATATGTCAGGTACAGTTAGGGCTGTCTTGAAACAAGAGGATGCGCCAGCTGTATGGTTTCTAAAGGTCTCTTCTAGCCCTGCTTTCTACTGTTTCTGTTTTTTCTGAAGCCTTAGTGTGTCTATAGAGAATAGTCAAATGGGCACAAACCTGGTCCAGAGGAAGTATGCTCTCTGCCCTTGATTTCTCTTTTCTGCAAGGAAAATGGTTCCTCACTAAATTAATAAGAGAGTTGATAAAGATGACCCAGAAGCTGTAATTTCTTGGAAAATAAAGGGAAAGAGCTAATTTGTCATGGGTTAAACATACATATTTGCACTTAAAAATGGCTCTTAGCATCTACTGTTGACCACTCGCCAGGGTGGGACTCTGGATTTATGGGACCAAAATCTTAAATAGCAAGCCAGCAGGATGCTGGAGCAGAGATGGAATTGCATTATAGGTTATTGCAAGCATTTTCATAAATAAAGAATGCATGAAAACCTCTGTTTTCATAGTAGTCATCTCCGTATTATTCCCATGGCTGTAACGTGGGGCATCCTGAAAACAAAAGTAATAAAGAAATCTGAGGGGGTGACGCACCATTTCTTCCGAGGGGGGTTCTGTGAGCATGCTCACAACCAGCACAGTGATTGTAGAAATCGCAGCTAGGACCATGGAGAAGTAGAGATAGTGCATGTATTTCACCACACCTGGTCTGATGTCTGTCTCTCCACACTGGGGCTCTGGATAAATGAAGTCCAGCACCAATCGAATGAAGCCCAGCAGCAGCCCAATCACCAGGCCCCAGAATGCACCCTAGGAAATGAAGGTTATTGGAAAAAGAAACAAATATCCACTCAGTACCCTTGTCTGTTCTTAGGCTATAAACTGGCCAAGCTTTCTCTTTGCTGTATTAGAGGGGATTCCTCCCTCTTCCCTTTCCTGCTCTTGTTGTTTATCTAGGTCCACTGGTGCTGTTACAGTAGCCTCATACCTCTTCTACGTGGAATCAAATGACTCCTTAATTCTGATACAGAGGAAAGATACAACATCTTACACCAGAATACTTTGAAGAGTGCTATTTTTATCCTAATGGTTGTCTTAGCCGTGGGGTGCTTACAACTACTCTCTACCTAACAGAAGCCTTGTTAGGGAAGAATTCTGTCTTTCTCCTTTTCCCAGTACCAGTTGTCTTGGAGGAACTGTAGGTTTTGAACTCATACTGCCGTTTCGTCTGCCTCCTTAACTCCTTGGGCTCGCTTTGCTTTTGGTAGGCCCCATGATGGCACAAGTCCATGTAATAAATGAGTGCATGGCTAATCAGCCTCTTACAGACTCCAAGGTTTGTGAAGGATACTGCAATTGAGTAATGCAGTCATCTCACTCTTTCTGAAATGACAGTGGAATCTTTGGAGAACAGCAGGGAATACTCCCTTCTGCCATGGGCTAATTGTGGCTTCGGCTTTGCAGTGAGTTGGGTGCATTCATTCTCCCAAACACCAAAAGAGGAGGCAAAACTGCAGCCTGGGGCTGTGGTTTGAACTGCAGGACTCTCATGAGGAGAAAGAGACCACAAAGGCAACTGTGCTGAGTGCAACAGAGTTGTTACCTTTTCATTTGCTCTTTTCCAGAAGCAACCCAGAATAAACACCATTGCCACTGGGGGCTGCAGATAGGAGCTGATTGACTGGATGTAAATGAAGAGCTGCCCTCCCTGGCCTGCCTGTACCAATGGGATCCATAGGACAGATATCACAGTGAGCAGCAACACAAAGACCCTGTGCAAGAAAAAATGCAGTTATTGTTAGCTCAGACCTTTCTTTTCCAATTGTTCAGATTGCACATCTCCTAGCGAGAGCTCTTGTGATAAAAAGGTTTCCACTTCAGTCCTCCAGCAAACCTGTGTGATACATTTCTTCCCAGAATTCAGCCCTTCCTTGCCTGTGTTGGATCTCTTGCCCATTTTGCAGCACTACTCAGGTTTCCCCAGGCATCCTGTCTGGCTTCAATTCATGCTTATGCTTGTGTATCTTGATGCTATGAAATCTTGGTTTTGCTCTACTAGTGTTGACTGACTAAGCCAGATTCTCCCCTACTGATCTAATAAGAAGAGTTCAAGAGTGGCTCTAAAGAAAAATGTCTGACATACATGGGTCAAATTCTTCTCTCATTTTTTCCCATTTGATGTGGAGCAATAGATACTGAAAATACTATACATATGCAGCAGGGAAGAAGGTATGCTGAGAGGTTCCTCTGACACTCAAATTCTGATATAATGTGGCATGTCCTAGTTTTCCTTACCTGCCAATGATCATGAGCTCCCACTCAGAACAGCGAGGCCGTAAGTGTTTCCAGAGGTCCATGGTGAAAATGGTACTGGCACTATTAAAGATGGAAGTCAAGGAGGACATAAGAGCTGCTATCATCACTGACATCATCAGGCCCCTAAGTCCTGGAAGCAGAAGGAGAAGTACAGCCCCTCAAAGGACGGTATGGGTAAAGACCATACACAGGAAGATGAGGCATCTTCATGAACAAAACCTCTCAGATAAAAACTTGCAGCTTTTTTTCATTTGTTCTAACAGTATAGCCCACACCAGGAGCCTCAGGAGCCTCACAGGCACAGTGACTCAGGCTTCTTCCTTTCTGAACTAGAACTGYAGAGTCATTGCTGGCTGACTGAGCGGGGCATCTGAGTTGTAGAGAAAGCAAGAACCTATCTATTCACTGTTCTGTGATCATGTTCCCTTTAGGGTGTCTCAGTACACTTGGCTTTGCAGCTCTAGGTCTTTAGAAGACTTACTGCAGCCTGGAGATGGAATTGGATGTGCTGATTGTGGGATACATTGCTTCTCAGCTAGGGATAGACGGCAGACAGATGGAACCATTGTAACCAGTCTGGACTTCTGAATAATACCAGCTGCAAGATATCCCTGAATTCTTCTCTGAACTAGAATAGATCTTAAAAAATGTTTGTAGTCCCAATTTTAAAATGGCCAGTGATAGGGAGGCCCTGTGTACATTGCTTTAACAGTTGCTTTTTCTCATTGTTAAATATCTACTCTTTATCTTTCATCTGAATTTGACTGGACTAGACCTCTGGATACTGGATCCAAAGGTCTCTTGTTGCATGCTGTCTCTTACCACTGTCTTATCAAGCCCAATATAAACCCCACTGAAATTATAATTGCAGGGTACTTTCCTCTTTGAACATTTCTCACAGATATCCTTCCATTGTCTTTGAACATTTCTCGCAGATAACTGATCTATCCATGCCAGCATTGATACCAAGCTCCTTACCTACAGGCAGAAGTTCTATGACCAACTTAGGGTAAGCAATATCAGAACAGCCAGATGGATTGCCACAGATTTTCCGACAAATTTCTGGGTCTGCACAAGCCACCAGATCTAAAATAAGTAAGGAGGATTGAGACACAATATTCAATAATCATCAGAAACAAATTTATCTAAGCTAGTCTACTGAATGTTGTAAAATGTTCTCTAAGTGAGATACTGGATATTGGAAAGCTTGGAAATACTCCAGCAAATAATGCAGGACTGTCTCATCACAGTGAGAGGAGAGCAGTGCTGGGCTCCCTTCTTTTTCCTTTTTTTTAAATTCCATGCAAAAGATGCTATCAATAGAAGTAGCTGACCTGTCTTGTATGTCAGCTTCTTCTCTCAGAATGTTGCTCATTTGAGTATTAAGGCTATCCACCCACTTTTGGCACACCTCTTCATGGATAGGCATATGCACATGATCCCACCTAATGAACAGTTTACAACATTCAGGGGTTGTAAAGGTGGTATATCAGGATTTCTCTGAGTGCCTCAAACTTGAATTCCTGGAAGAGTAACATTTTGGGTGCAGAAGGAGCCTGAGTGCATGCTGAGAATGCAGAAGAGCAGCTAGAGGTAGCAAGCTCAGAACAGATCAGCAAGATTGCTGTGAGAAAGGATGATAGAAAACTGCTCTAGCACACATAGCAGTGCATTTTAAAAGTATATATCTAGGGTCTCCTGCATGAGGATGTGCTGTTTGTAACTGAAGGAAAATTTCTTC
This sequence comes from Rhea americana, assembly GCF_003343005.1. NCBI lineage: Eukaryota > Metazoa > Chordata > Aves > Rheiformes > Rheidae > Rhea > Rhea americana. Next base: position 124,679 of record NW_028186502.1, on the reverse strand, counting down.
ATATTTCAGGCATGTGATGCATTTCAACCTTTTAACTTATTCTGTAGAGCCTGTTCCAGCCCCATAGAGTAGTCGCAATCAGTGACAAATAGAGGGAACAGTTCTCTCCTTCAGCACTTACCTGGGAAGAGAATCCGGCTGATCATGCCTGGCATTACCATCATAAAGAGGGGCAAAATTTTCAAGTAGGAGGTCATCAAGGAGCCTCCTTTGGCATGAGAGAGGTTTTTAGCAGCAAGGGACCTTTGAACGATGACCTAGAAATTAAGAAATCTGTTTGGTCCACTTTCTTTTGGAGAGTAGCTAGCTGTAGATGATGTGGTGCTGATTTCTGTTTGCAGCTGGCCGTGCAATCTCTGGCAGTGCAGTGTGTTACTGTAAGAGTTCATTCTCAAGTGCACAGGTAGAACAAGCACACTTTCTGACACTGTGGTAACATCTGCGAAGTGGGGAATGCTCTTTACTCCACACAACAGAAACTTACGGCTGGATCATGTACTACTCTTTGGCACAGACTTCCTGCGTTATTTATTTGTATACTTTGTTCTCCTCTAAGCTATCTAAGAAATCTGAGAAGGATGAAACAGAGCTTGGCTGTATCTTCATAATTCTTGCTTCAGATCCTCAGTGTCTTATGGACATGTAGACCTGGAAGGCACTTTTTGTGTCATCAAATCTAAGCCCTTACTTACGCAGTATACCATGCTATATAATCTCTTACTTAAACTAATGACACTCCATACTAGAATTTTCTTTTCATCACCTTTTGTTAGGGGCCTACCTCACCTGATAGCTATTTCTTTTAAGTCCAGTAGCCCTTTTGTCAGAGCAGATGGAGTCTTAAACTAGCAAAATGAGTTAGATAAAAGAATACTACATGGTCATCAGAAGATTGTTTAGAGCTTCACTTTTGCTGGCTCTAATGTTCTCACAAGGAGTGATGGCTGTCAGTCCTCTGGAAAGTTGAAAGCATGTGAATTCACAAGTGATTCATAAGAAGTGAAAGGCTGGAGTTCAGCCTGTGAATTAGGCTGGGTTTAACCCCTCTCTCTCTCTCTCACACACACACACATACACACATTCTCCCTCAACATTTTATCTTGAAATAATTCCCCAAACTCTTAGTTGTGCATATCAAACTTTGCTGCTTTGGGCTTGAAACCATCAAATTTTACAGAATTCCTGTCAGAAATAGAAAAATAGTCCAGAATTTATCACAAATTTGAGGTTTGTAATTGTATTCAAGCACCCAATAACACATTCTTGAAAACAAACAGAAGAGCTGATTTTAATAAATAAGCAGTAACATACCTGATCTGTACACCAGTACCACAGAGATGGGATGGTCATTCCTACCAAAACTCCTGGCCAAGGAAGATCAGAAGTAACAGGGTCTCGAAAAATGTGAAAAGCATCTTCTCTTGGTAAACCACAGCTACTGTTTTCCTTGTGGTTGCTAGGAATGGCATTAAAGTATTTTTTCTGCAATCCTTCAAGGCCGCCAACTTCAACAAAACCTAAAATAGATCATAAGATGTAGTTATCACATCTTAACAGGTTTGTACTCTTATTTTCAGTCTCTGTAGTTTGCTGTTGGTGATTTTCCACAAGCTTTCTTTAAAATCAGAAGCTATTGACTTTAACATGGGGCTAGATGATAGCTTAATACTGTAAGTCTGTTGACTAGAGAATTTGCTTGTTGCTCTGTAGTGTTATTTCAGATGTAGATCTTCTTTAGATACTTCTCATGGACTWGCGCATTTTTACCACATAAAGAACTAATGGAAGATTATTTTATGCACATACATTTTAACAGGAACATATATTAAAAACAGTTCACAGAGCATCAATTAAATAATCTGTTGTAATGATCAAGTATATTTGTAGTATTTGATAAAGAATTTATCATAGTTTTAGTAATAAAACCCAGGGAAATACTCACTGAAGATCATGAGAGTCACAGCCCCAATCAGCATGATGAAAGTTTGCAGAGCATCTGTATATATTACAGCTGCCAGGCCACCTATAGAAAAGAGAAAAGCAACAAACTGTGGGAAAATGGATTTATTCTGTTTCATAGCATCTCACAATTAAAAAAAAAGACAAATAGTGTAATCTGAGAACCTTGTCTGGCATGCTATCATGTTCTGTAGAGTGTTTTGACCATGTTATGGTATAGTTAGACCAATTCCTGTGCATGACACTTTGGCTGAAATATCTCATATTTTGAATCAGAATGAGTCACCCTTTGTCACTAGAAAGCCAAAGTCCAGTATAAATACTTCTACGGGAAATGCTTGGGAAAGCTCCAAGACAAAACTGAAGCTGAATAAGGAGGGAAGAGGGGATCTTTAAAAGCAGCATCACCAGGGGCAAGCACTGGGAAAGGAGAAACCTTTGTTTGTTTGGTATTTGCTTCTTACGCCGTGCATGGCTTTTTTCCATTTGGCCACTCATAAGCTGTGAAAGGGCACCCAAGCATTGACAGTGCTCTCCACATTACACTGTTCATTATGTCAAGTACTCATACCTCCAAAAAGCCCAGAGGGAAAAGGTATTGTGCAAATCCTTGAGTACAGTTTGTTCTTATGCCAGGGCAAACGTATTCATGTCTGGTGTGGCCTTATAAATGGCATTCATTTACTCCTATTTTTTGAAAGGTGAATTATCAATTGCTTTTTTTTTTTCTGTTGTCCATACTCATGGCAAAGAACAGATTGCATGGGAAATACAGGAATCCTATCACAAGCATGAGGGTGCGTGGTACATTGTATGAATATGCTCCGGTCACTAAGTAGGATGTGTTTATGCTGCATAAAGTCCTCTGCATGATCTGAAACTCAGTGACATACCTGCAACAGTATAAACTGCTGTGATTGCCAGCAAGCCTATAACAGCGATATAGAGGTCCCAGTGTAAGGCTTGCTGAATGAAGAGGGCTCCAGCATACATATCAACCTAGTGAAAAAGATAGTTACCACAGTTGCAATAGTAATATTGCTATGCCTCTCTAAGTTGGTAGTACCAGGGAGCATGAATGTTAAATGACCAAGCTGCTGCTTTTAGTGAGATCAGCTTGATCTCTTACTGCTTGTGACTTCCTGACTTCCCTTGATGTCATCTCCAAATGGCACATTCCTCTGCAGCCCCAACTCCTTCCTCTTGTACATTAAAACCAGGCTCAGTTTAATGTTTAGATTTTATTATTATTGGCTGGGGGGGATGGGAATGAAACTGTCCCAAGAAAGGTATTTGCATGGGTTAGGTAAGCTTTTCCTCCCCAGAGCAATGAACAGACAGCTGAGAAGTCAGTGAACTGATTGGGTAGAACTGCACAGGCTGAAGACTGGAGCACCCTTATGTGCAAACACTACCCCAGGGTTTCTTAAGGCCTGCCACCAATCAGAGCCCAGAAGTTTGCCATAATGTGAATTCCTTTCTGATGACACAGTGACAGGAATTGCTGCTGACATGCACTGATAAGGAAGAGTATCCTCAGGGCTTGGGGGCAGTCAACTCAGCAGCCACCTTGTCCTGCAACTATGTGAAAATGCTGCATTTTAGGAGAACTTTAGGATAAGCAAACTGCAGAACATGGAAAGACAGATGCAAAAGCATCTGAGTCATCCATTTTCTCTCTCAGGAATCATATTGTTCCATGTGACAGGACAAGACAAAATGGGCAAAAAATGAAYCACAGGAAGTTCCGCCTGAATATGAGGAGGAATTTCTTCACTGTGAGAGTGACAGAGCACTGGAACAGGTTGCCCAGAGCTGTTGTGGAGTCTCCTTCTCTGAAGATATTCAAAGCCTGCCTGGATGCAACTCTGTCTAACATGCTCTAGGTGACCCTGCTTGGGCAGGGGGGTTGGACCAGATGATCTTCAGAGGTCCCTTCCAACCTTACTGATTCTATGATTCTATGATTCTATATCATTAGAGATTTGCACCAAATGCCTGATTTTTTTTCTGAAAAGAGAACTTGAGTATAGCTACATGGTGCCCACATGAATATGGTGAGTAGTGTCAGTTTCAAAAGGAGCATAAGCAGGCATGCGTCAGACTGCTCATCCCACTTTGGCCCTGTACATAAAGGAAAAACACTGGCAGGGAGTTTTCTGATTTTACCAATTCATGCACTGTTGCATAGTTAATAAATAGCTAGTGAGGTGTTGCACAAGGATTGATTCAGTTATTTATTCAAGGCACTATATCAAACAGGAGCAATAAATTACTGAAATCCTTCCACCTGAAGGCATATCAATGCCTACATTGTCATTCATCTTGCATATAACAGTGTTTGGTATCTATGCAGGGAATAAATACACAAAGAGAATAAACCAGGTAAACTAGCCAGATGTAAGAAATCTAAGAACAAACACATCAATGCTGACCACTTGACTTTTGAATGGATTATTGCTCAGTATATTAACCCTTAGCTTTCTCTCTTGCTATAACAAGCATGCAGATCCTTCATGAGAAAAAAAATTTAACTCTTTTTGTTTAGCTCCTCAGAATAATTATAGTCTATCTTCCTTAGGTATTTTTGTAATATACTGTTCTCTGTTACTATGAAGAAGGGTCAATAGTTGTATTTCTCAGTCTCACTGGTTAGTGCATACTTTCAAAGTGAATTTAATTCAGCCTACATCAATTTTTTTCCTACTTACTGATATTTTGGTGAAGATATAGATGAATAAGTAGAGAATTGCTAGGAATATCTGAATTCTTTTGCCTCCAAAACGTTTCCGCAAGTACTCTGGCATGGTAGTAACCTATGTGAGAGAAAATACTGTTAGAGAAGGTGCTATTCAGTTACCCTCATAAATTGCAGAAGGCTCATTCATAACACCAGGGAGGAGGTGGCTAGTTCACACAGATAAAGACTGGGATGTTACTGTCAGTTGCACTGTTTTGGTATTTGGTTCCCAGCTGCTCACTTATGCCAGCATAGCAGCTTAGCAAACACTGACTTTGCTATAACCGCTCTGTATAAACTTTGATATGAGGGTCTGCATCTCCTTGGAAGATGGAACAACTCTGTCCATTTTATTCTTGGCTTTATCTGAATTGTGGCCCCCATGTCTGAGCCCCTTCTCTTGTTCCCAGGCAATGACTAATTTGCAGGGCCCTGGACCTGTAATAGTCCAGACCATAACCCAGTCTAGTGCACCATGGTTTGCTCACTGCTTTCCAGAAGAAACATGGGTGCACTAGGGAATAGTTAAGCCCATGAGCCAAAGATGTAGTTTAAAAATCARCAAATCATTGATGCACACACAGCATCCCATTTACTTACTCCCGCTGCTATATAAATTGGAAGAAATAGCCAGGCCAGCACCAAAACRCAAAACATCCCCTGCAAAACAAATGGAAAAGAAGGTCAAAGATGCTGATCATTGCTGTGATCAAGTGGATTAAATACATACACCCTGGGGACATAAGGGCTCAGTTAGCTCTCAGAGGCCTCAAACTGCTAACTGCTAGTGGTGACTTCTAGCTCACACARTTGGAGTCTGAGCCTTTGGAGCTGCCAGATCTAGATCCTCGCATGGWGATGTGTGGGTACTCAGTGAGGAGTTGCCATATACAACATGAAGACAACTGTGGCATCCTGCATAGTCACCAGTTTGATCCTATACCTACCCAAATGTGACTTTGCCCAATGGTAACGTGTCAGAGGATTAGATGTCTCCTGTTCTCTTAATAAGGAGATACAGCTGATAGAGGGCCCTTGCTCAGATATTGAACAGACCCAAACAATCTTAGTTTAAGATTACATAATACGGAAAGAGCTTTGGGCTCTCACAGAGGTGCAGGTAGATATATATTAGTGCCACATCTAATGACCCCAGCTAGCTTGCAGCATTCTTGAGATGTGCTTCTGCCATGCAACACTCACGTTCCACTCGTAGGCTGTTGCAGCAATTCCTGATGCTGCTCCTGACCCAGCCAGACCTATGAAGTGGCCACTTCCAACATTGCTAGCAAATAGGGATGCACCCACCTGGAGAAAGAAACAGGAAGTCAGAGCTTGGAATAAAGCATTATTCTCAGGCCTGGTGTTGGACAAGGATATAAACAGGGAGGAGGGTTGGTGTTTCAGTGCATGCGTAGGCCCCTATACATTCATTCCACAGAGGTTATACAGTGACYCTGTACCCTCATGCATGACTATAGGGGACATGAAATCCTTTTCACCCTCTCTCACCTTCTTTTTTTGCGTATATGCTCAGTGGCTATAGTACCTTTCTCCAGGTTCTTTCATTCCTTCACTGCCTATTGCATATTTGTGGGCATGTTTAGGACCATCCTACTTCCAAATCAGTGTCTAATCTTTCACACAGGGACAAAGCAGGAGTTGAAGGTAACAAATGAAAATGTTAGGTCATCATACCCTTATTAACATATACTGACTTACCAGACCAACTGCAAAYGAAACATCCCACCTAGCAGACTAGCTCAGTGTAAAACTGCATCTGCCACAGGGACCTAACAACTAATTCCTGGAAATCTCAAAATCAAAGCATGCCAAAATAGACAGGCTTTGCAAGCCACCAGATAGGATCTTGCGGGGGGGGGGGGGGGGCAGGGCTGTGACAGGTATATTGCAGCAGCTCCATTTCCCCAGTCCTGAATATGAAAAAAAAGCCGACATTATAACTGGGCCTTTGCAAAACATGGAAGTCATCTTTTGTTCTCAGTGGAGAAATAAAAACTACTGAAACAAAAGTGCTTTTCTGCTTTACTATAGCCTACAGGCACAATGAGTCTAACAAAGATACTTACAGGCCACCAAACCATCTCTCCTCCGGCTAGAAAGTAGCCTTTTACGGTGCTTCGCTGTGTCTTCCACATGGACTGGGAAAGCAGAAAAACAGAGCAAAAGTTTTAACAACCCCTTCAATTGCTGCTGAGAACATTAYCAAGCATGCAACAATTTTCCCATAAAACTCTGTACTGTCATCCATTGAAAATGAGTAGATTTTTTAGGCTAAAGAAATTTCAGTTGCTGCTTGGAAATCCTGCGGGGCAAAATTCTGAAATGAGGCATATCAGGAAAGAGAGCTGTAGAAGGATGAGGGGAACAGCCAATGATGTGGTGAGCCATGCACAAATCTTCCTATCATATCAGCATCCTGATTAAATGTTTTCTGCAGCAAGAAGACAACATCACTCCAGATCCACAAGGTATCCAAGCAGATTTTAGACAAGAACTGTGGACATCCCTAATTATCAGGTGCAGCCAGGAGAAATGCTAGACATTACTCATGGACTTTTGTTCTTCAGAGATTTCAGGTATCTTCATACAATATCGTCAATTATGCACTACATTTGAAGGAAGCAACTACTCATCTCTGTCTTATGATAATGGCTTGTCCTTTCACTATTACAAAAGCCATGACAGAAAGATGGCTTTCTGGCTTAATTATATGAGAACAGTATTTTTAATTTATGGAATCTGTTGTCATGACCTCACTGTGGACAAAAACAGTTGATTTATAGGACAGCTTTTTTTTTTTTTTTTTTTTTAATTCCTTCCTGGTTGAACAAAACATTACTAGTAGTAATACTTAGTACTTGCACAATGTCTTCCATTCAAGTTTTCTCAAAATCTTTGCAAACACTAGAGCTGAACAACCCACTTTTAGAATAGTGAGGATGCTTCCCCAGACTGAAGTGAGGAAAAGCACTTGTAAACAGTGTTTCAGCTTGTTCAATTGAATTCAATAAARTGGGCTTGTCTCAAGCCAAAGTAAAATAATTTGAGACCTAAACTGCCATATTTCTCAGTATAACAAGGCACATAAGAAAGCTTTTAATGGTAACTGCTTACCCACAGTCCAACAGCCAGAACAAATACAAAGTACAGAACAAGAACAACAATGTCTACAGAATCCAAGGTCTTCTGAGGAAACACATCCCACTGGGGAGTCACAGATGATAGAGTGCTGCTGGTGGTCTCCATTATTTCTTATGCAGGCTGAATATTTTTTTTTCTTGCTGCGTCTACCTGTTAAAAACCGGGTTTTGTGGTTACAAGAGGGTGGACTGCTGTGGCAGCACAGTGAAAGTGTTGACTGTTTCTCAAATACTTCAGCAGGTATCAGCACTGCGATTTTGACTGTGGTGCTGCTCATGCTAGTGCCATGCAGAGGGCTCATATCTGGCATCTATTTTCATTCATGAATCTCTTTCATCTGTGGTGTGAAGGAAGCTGTCAGCAGTCAGGTTAACTGTGGATTGGTTAGATTTCTTTTGACTTRGATAATTGTCCAGCTGGCAGAGAAGTGGGTGCATTAGAAAGAAGATGTAAATAGCTGAAATAGCCAAAGGAAGTGACTGGGAAGTGGCATACCAGAGGGATCCTGCTGGAAATCCAGCATCCTTCAGCATGGTGGTACTCTCAGTGTGCAGGGAGCGCAAGAGCAGCCCTGCTATGGAGGATGGGAATAGGTGATCTGAGGAGCTTGTAGCTCTCAGTGCAGCAGCATTGCCTGGACTGGCCTTGATGAGAAGCTACTACTGCAAAAGTGCCCRTGAAGAGCTGTCAAGATGTAAGTACATGAGAACTGTTCCAGGAGTCAGTGGAWTTTTTTTCTCTTGCCATATTAAGTACTGGAGCCTGGGTACAGAGAGTGTTTGAATTTCCTCAAGTAAGTCTGACTTCCTGGCAAGCAGACACTGCCCTCTCTAYTCCCTTATCAAGGACACAGAATGGCAGCATGTCACCAAGCAGAGAGGCAGACGTACCCTCTGCAGTGCTGGAGTGAGCCTGGAGGCACCAGAGATGAGCAGCAGATATCACTGATACACAGTACAGCAATAACTGGACTGGCACAAACTCGCAGAAGACTGCCTGTGCTTAATCTGATGTTCCCATCTACTCAGAAGTCTTCAGAGGCATCTTCTGAAGACAAGATACTCATTTGTTTCACACATAAATAAAAGCTCATTTTCTTTTCAGAAATGCTTAATGGGGAAAGTGACACCACTGAGTGAACAATCCCTGCAAGAGCTCTCTGGACCCTTTCAAGGTTCCCTGTAGTGTAAATCTGTTGCTTTTTGGAAGAAGAGGGTAGGATAAAGCCCGTGCAAGGAGGCTGGTCGGRTATGTGAACTGATATAGTTTCTCCTCTTCTTTTTCCTCCTCCTTCCTTTCCTCATCCAGGCTATAMCTTGCTTTGAAAGCAAAATGTGTTAAATGGCAGTAGTGGGGAGTTCCAAGGCAGAAGTGGTTTAACATGGGCAAACAGTGGCCTCAAACAGCCAGCCTATGGCATGATGGTGGCCTTTGGAGGTCACACRGGGATCCCTGTGATCCAGCACCTCGCTGCCCTGCTCTCTAACTAAACAGTGAAAAGATATAAAAAGTTCTTTCTCTTACCCTGCAAATCARGGAGACCGTTCCTTTGAGCAGGGCAGGCCTTCCTCTCCCAAGGCTCAGTGCTGCCTTACAGTTAACTCAGATCTGGGCTTTCATACAGTCATTTCCAAGACAGCCAGGCCATTTGCTGTTCCTTGGTCCCTTGTCATGCATAYGCAGCTGGTCAGGTTCTTTGGCCTCTATTGCACTTGAAAGGTCACTCTTATAAGATCCCTCCCTCAAAAGGTTGGAAGCATCAAATGAAAAAAGGTGGGGCGAGAGAAGGCTATGTGGTAACTTGCCCTGCCTGACCCATAACAGAGGGAGTGTGTGTCCTGCACCGGAATTCAGCTCCCTGCTATTGATGGTCTGATCACTGTGCTGTGAAACTTGGAAGAGAGGAGGAGTCAAACAAGTTCTTCCTCTGAACATCCAGCACTCTCAACAAAGCACAGACTGAAACCACCACCTTGCTTTTTGGTTATGTRTTTCACAATTTCAGCTGGCTTCACCCATTTGTTAATATATTAAATTACAGTTTTGACCAGCAACTGAAAGCTGTGCTTAACTTACCTGTTGCCTAAAGAATTGCCTGAAGTGCAACTAATTATACTTGTACATCAGTGACAATGCTATGTACTTAACACCTAGATGTGAGAAAAAAAAYCAAGAGAACTGATTCGTAAAAGCTAGCCCAACATCTTTGTATATTGAGGCAAAGTTATAAATGCACTGGAGATTGAAATACAGAAATTTCATTCTGCTGAGCAACATTCAAAAGTTTTAGCATGTATCCCTCTAAAACACACTCCTCTAGTATATTCTCTGCCTGAAGGACTAGTACTGGATTCATGCCTTTACAGAAAGGCAAATTCAGGCAATAAGCAGTTTTCCAGTCCCATACAGTCCTGTTAGCTGTTTTCCACAGCTGGCAGATTGTATTCTGAGACATCAGTAACTTACGGCACAAATGCCAAAGATGATACACAGCCGTATTCTCAGTGATTGACAGTAGTGCCAGTACAGAGCTAGGACYTGGGAGTTGCATCTTGATGGAATATTTTCTGTGCCTTAGAAAGCCCCTGGATTCCGCTGATTTTTAATTCCTTGGGAATTTTTTTCTTGCAAGGATGCAAGCTACTGACAATCACATGATCAGTAGTAGCTTACCTCTTTAAGAGGCAAAATAGCTTGGCTCTCGTTGAGTTTCTGCTGGCTCTAACTTGGAAAAGAAAAATGCAGTTTGGTGTGCCAGCATTGGGAAGCTGCTAACTCTTTTAACACCTCCTGCTTTCTCTTCTCTTGCTCTGATATTGCAATGTTACTTTTCATCCCAACACACTTTCTATATCACAGCCAATAGCCAGGTGTTTAGCACCTGCAATACAGTTATCACTATACACTACATATGCTCAGTCTCATATAAGATTCAGCCTTGTATACAGGAGTTGCTTTGTGTCTGTTCCTCTGAAATGCATGCAGATCTGGGGCAGAACACTACAGGCATTTGTTGTGCTCATCAATAAAGAAAGGAAATCTAGATAAAATTCCAAGACCTGAGGTGTGTCTATAGGTGCTTGTTAAAAATCTTTCTGCAAATTCCCCAGACATGGCAGTGAGACTGCCCATTAGAAAAAAAAATAGTGAATTCTGCTGCTCCGATTTCAAATTCTATCTGTGCCATGCCCCAGTGGAAATTTTGACTGTTTTGTTAATTCAGCTCACAGCTCTGTCTCCCTTAGTTCCTGGCACAAACTGCAGTGCTTTCCCCGCCAGAGATTCTGAGGAAAGAACATCCGTGGCATTAAAATGAACCTGTTGAAGCCAGCCCTTTATCAACGGTCCTAGGAGAGACGGCAGCCCACGTGGGTATCTGGTAACCCATCGGATTTGTATCACTCTGTCTCTTAAACAAAATTTTTTAAAGCACTCCCAGTTCCTTTTACCTTCTAAAAACAACACCAGTTGTCAGGGATAAAACTCAGTCTAGAAGCAGAACTGAACCCACAAATCAACCAAGACCTCCCCAGACACAAGGTAGAAGCTGAAAGGGAACTTACTGTGTTCAGCTGGGTCTCATTCTGTTCACTTGCACTAGGCACCACCAAGCTTCTGCCAACTGACAGGCAGCTTAAATATTGCCAGAGAATCGGGGTTTGCCAGCAGAGCTGTTAACAGTGTCACAAGGAATGAGAAGGAATATTTATAGTCAAAGTTAAACTAATTGCCCGAAGTTACTCTTTCAGTCCCCTACTCCTCTGTGAGAAGTGTATTATTTTCACTATCAGGGCTCATGGGTCAAATTCCAAAGAGTGCCATTCTCGTAAGCAATCTGCAGCTAAAGAAGGGACAAGTAACAATAAAAAAAGTTGATCCCCTCAAGCTGACATCAGAAGACATAGGGGGGAGCTGACAGCTAGTCCTGTGTATTAAGCCATATAAAGATTAACATTCATCATTGGGGTGAGGTTAGTAACTCATTTCTGAGTCTGTATTTAAATTCTAGAATCGGGTCCCCTTCTGAGAACAGGTTAGAGCTTTTGGCTTTGGCATCATCTGTCTGAAAAACCTCATAACCATTTACAGTAAAATAACATGCAGAAAATGCTAAAGAGGAACTTTTCAAAACAGCAAGAGACTGTGGCAGGAAGCAGTTCATATACATCTAAAATAAGGGGTGCAAATAACCTCATGGCAGCATGACCTGAGAACCCCTTAGTCTGTGAGCATTTGGCAGATAACCAGCTAGGAGGACTCTTGAACATGGGCACTATTCCATTTACAGGCCTAATCCATTTCCTGGTGGTGGAGATATAAATCAGAATTTTAATGTATGTAATTCCCTAAGGGCATGTTTTACTGATGAGTCCTCAGCTCTTCTGAAATGCCATGGTGAAAGTCTCAGTCAAAGAGGTAGAGCTGCCTGGGGGACGCACATCACACACCTCTGGACATTCTTTGCAATGCCTGGGTTTTTCTTAGTGAATATGAGCTCCTTTCAACATTTAATGTTGAAACCAACTGCACTGATTTTACCAAGTTTTGTGAAGTTTTTCATTTCTCTTCAAATCTCAGCAGCTAGAATCAGAAATTTGTTTTTCACCATTACTTCTTAATTTTCTAGATTGACAATGGAAGCAATTTAAATATGTAAACAAAAATGCAGCCCAAAGCCTAAGAAACCAGAATGCAAAGTAGGAAAACCTGTAAGATTTGTAGTTTAATCTTACTGTTTCACACCCAGCTCACAATTCATATGGACATAACTAAAGGTCTTTGAATCTTATGATTGGAGATGCTTTAATTTGCTGTGCTAGAATTTGGAAACTCAGGTTTTTTTGTAAAATTGTGATAGAGCAATGCGGAACCTCAAGGCCTTCACATTCAGCATCCAGATGCCGTCTGCTAGCTCCCAGGCAATGCAGCCTTTTTGCTTACTTCCAGCCCCTCCAGTTTGAAGGTTAGACTTCTATTTGTCTCTTTGGCATCTTTCATGGCACCTGGAAAACAAATGCAGATCATGGCACTTCAAACCTTTTTCAAGATACTTAGAAGGCAGGTTTGGAGATGTCAGTCTGATATTATTTAATCCTAGCCAGTCCACTTATTGGAGCTGTAATCATGTCTTTGCCATGACTTCACTACAGCTACTCATTTTCTTCTTGATATTTTCCRTTTCTTGCAGGAAAGATTGATAATCCTTCAGTATTCCCAAACGTTAAATGTAGCCTTAGGTTATCATGGTCTCTATTTTGCTGACACTTTGAGAGGATGGAACTAACATCTCTGAAGAGGAGGAGCCAAATCACAGCTATGTTCCCAATACTGATCATGRGGCTGCTTCATGAGTTATTATTTTCTTTTCAAGGACATGCTTTCCTGTGAACAGGTGGATGACCAAGGCTGAAGTATAAAATCTGTTAMGGACTGGCTGTACAAGACTAAAAAAAGAGATTCCAGACAGTACATTGGTTTTCTGGGGAAAAAAATATTTAATACTTGGAGTTATCAAGAAAGAATGAAACAACATGTGTGTTACTTGAACTSTGCTAACATGATGTAAAAAGCTGTGAAGGAGGCTTTAGGTCATCATTCTTCTGGGAGTTTATAGTTTGCTGCAGCTGCACAGGCCATCAGTGGATAGCTGTTGCTGGGGGACTGACCTAGAACGTGCTTCTGGGAGGTTTCACAGATGCACTAGACAGCTTGAATTCCCCAGGGGAGGCAGAMGAGCCAGGCTTTATCAACCAAAAACAGTTAAAGGAGTATTAGGAGAGATTCAAGCACTTTACATGTATGTGCCTGGTGAATTACTTCTATCCGTAACATTTTTGTTAACTCTGTTCAAAGTCATTCTACAGTTGGCTCTGCTGTGGCCTCCAGATAGGAACTACTGGTTGAGCATATGGCTATAAACAAGCTAAACTACAATCAGGAAATCTGATGCATGACAAGTCCCTATCTATCTTCTGTTAGTGCAAAGTGAGATAAATTGTTTCAGGGACATAAACTCAACTTCAGCCAAGAATTCCATTTCAAAAGGAAATAATTCACTGGCTCATGCACTCACTAAATATTCTCTTTTGAAGGCTGCAGAAAAATCCATACTATTTTAAGAATTTGCTGCTACAATTCATCATGCTAGCCTGAATGCTGATTCACAGGCAACATTTTTCAGAATTATGCAGTTATTTTCTCCATACCACCCAAAATTAAACAAGGTCAGATTCTGCATTTATCCCTTAGAGATGTAAGGCGCCAATATTAAAATGGACAGTCACAGAAGTACCAAATRCAGAATTCCTTATACCTTCATTCTACAGCTGTTGTACAAAGAATTTTTTTAATATAACATTGATTTACATGCAGTCAGGAGGCAGAAGGCAGTAGCTTTATTTTGGGAATAGCACATAGGCATTGGGTAGAGACTGAATTGTGACTATACATAGTCCCATTATCAAATAATATAACCATATCTCAGAAGTTCTGGTTCTTTGAAAATATTCACATAAAAATACCAAAGGGATTGGAGTTCTAACTATTTTGGAAAGTTACAACATGTAGCAAAATCTATATACAGCATTTTCACATTTTTAATGACAGTTTCAAAATAACCTCCAGTGGTTTAAATATTTAATGTATTTTTAGAAAAAAAAAATGAATGCAACATGAAACATACAAAACAGAAACTGGAGATGAGTATTCATTGTCCTATCACCACCATCAGTGGAGAGAAAAAACAGAGACAGACAGGGCTGGGCCTCCGATAACACAATGCTATAAACTACGTGGCACTTAAAGCTCTATAAACTGAAAATACTTGTGAAAATATTCTTCACTTTCTACAGCACAGTTTAAAAAAATATTGAAAACCAAAGATTTGATGGTCATAAGGTCTCCCATAAATAATGCACCAGTTGGTGATTCTGCACTTTCAGCTGCAGTAAGAGAGCTTACTGTGCCATTAAAAGTGAAGGTTATCTAAGCTACGGCTTTGCTGGAGCACTTTCACAGCGTAGGATGTTTGAGCATGTCAGGTTTGAAAGGCAACAGATGCACTTTGCACAAAGTAATGCCTCACAATATTAACGTACTGCAATTTCACTGCCATAAAGCTCTTGGGGCACTGTGTCATCTCAAGGCGCGTGTACTGACCACAGAATGATGCTAGCCCTTTCATCCCAGAGGACATCTCAGAGAATTATCTAAGTAATAATCAGGGGTCATTGAGAGATGGACGTGTATGCTTCTAGAGTTCCCTGGATATATTCAACAGGAAATAATGGTCAAATCATATAKTATGTCAGATGGATTCCCTCAGGGATGAATGAAAGAGGGCACACGATACATTTCTCACTGGKCTCTGGCTGGCCTCAGAAGCTGTACTGCAGGTTTCAAAGGACTCGCATTAATGTTTAGACTACCAGTGGTTCTGTACTTTCCAAGGAGGCCGCAAAATACTTGGGGATTTATGCCTCCTGACAAGTTCAAGTAAGTCTAGTGCTGATGATGTTAGATTCTCAGTAAGATTTCAGTATCTGTCAGTTATTGCCACACCTTTAAGCAAAGCTGACAGCCAGGAAGGAATCTGAGCCTATTCTTATTCTCTAAAGCAACTGTGTAAAATCAGCTGGATCTGTGTGTGCAAACATGCAGACGTACCATAAAGTTATCTGCAATGTTGTTTTTCTTTCCATTGTCACCGGCCAACTATGGCAGGGGATTAGAACCTGTAGGCTAATTCCTGCCCTCTCCACTCAGCCATTAAGGTCAGTGTAAAACTACAGCCCCACTTTACACTGCTAAAGGGCTCGGAGAAGTATCTGAGACTGGCTCATCAGCAGTTTTTCCTATGGGTGCCAAGGGGAGCTGGTGCTGATGGCAGCTTTTGTTCCCATGTGCTCCCTTCTTCAYCTGACCTGCTCCTGATCCCTGTGGAGGCCACAGGTGTGATCCACTCCTGGCCTCTCAGGCTATTAACTGCAAGCAATGCCTGCCTGRGGGAGGCCTTGGGCTGTAGTCTGCAAGGAAGGGAAGACTGTGCCTAGCCACACAAGGGCTATGAGAATATAGAAAGGTCTCCAGTGATTGCTGGTGCCAGTTAGGTGTCTTCTGGAAATGCAGGAGAGTGGAGTTGTATCCAGTTGCATCTGAAATCCATAATTCAGTAATATGCAGGAGATGGAGGATACTAAGAAAGATGTTATCAAGACTAATAGAGTGTTTCCCTTCATGTGCCTGTGCCTCACCCTAGCATCCATCTGTGGCCTATCTGTGATGCCTTTTCAGTGTCCAAACTGCCCCTTCCCCTTGGTCCATGGTTCTGCTTAGTGCTAGCAGGTGACAGCAGCATATTTACAACCAAACTCAACAGGAGCAAATTGCACTTTGTTGGCAATAAATGGTTGCACCTCACATTGCCACAGGCCTATCACCAGGCAAGGGGGGAGGTCATCCTGGGGCTGCGCTGGCATTCACCAACCTGCACATCACTGAGTGCCCGCTGCAGGGAGAGAAAGGAACAACAGAAGAGGAGCATCAGGCAAAAGGCAGCTAGCATGGATAGCAAGGACATTTCAAAGGTACTAGCCACCAAGGATTTAATTCTCCCCTAAACTGCCCTATGCCATCATTTCTGAAATTAGCTAGTATTGAGATGTGCAGGCAAACAAGAGTGACCCTAATGTGATTATAAGGCAGAATCAGGTTTGGCTTCAGCTTCCCTTTATGGGAAATTTGTTGTTAGTGCAGGGGGCTGTGCTGAGAGCCCCACGGGCTGGACTCCTTAGGCTGGGGTGCTTGGATGAGAACTGCATGGGCAGCTGCTTCATCAGCTGTTCTGCTGTAGCTGTGCTTCATTTCTGCCCCCAGGCTTTCCACTGGACACATTCATAAGACTCGCCGATGATTGCCATCTGCCTTGTAGTGCGGTGATGCAGCCCTCTTTAACCAAACACATTAGAGAGTAAAACTTTCTGTTTTACTCTCTGAGGTAAACCCTCATCTCAACCTCCTGCACCAGCCAGTCAATCTCACTGTGCATTAAAAAAAATGCATTTTACAGACATTCAGGTACATGTGCTTACTAAAAGTTCATCTCATTCCCATAGCTCACATGCAAGTAAAATACTTCACTAATCTTTAACACGAACCCCCTTGCTGGCTGGCTTTTAAAAATGCAACTCACCTCAAACTTGCTCATGAATTCTGCAAAAATGCCGAAGAAAGCTTCAGAAGTTGTCGCTTTAGAGTCTTCCCCAAAAAAGGACAACACCTTGCTGAAGTCTTCCATGGCTTTGTGCTGCAGATCATCCAGAGATCGCATGGCAGGTTGGGCACTCTCCAGAAAGGACTGAGAGAAATGGCTTAAGGGAAAACAGCCATACTGTGGATCCAGTACAGATTCTAATCACTTCTGCTTRTATAAAAATAGCTGGATTTCACCTAAGGTCTAACTAAGGACCTGCTGCAAATGCAAACTAAATCCCTAAGGGAACCTGCTTTGCATGCACAGCTGTCTCTAAGAGCACCTTTTGTGGAAGGAAAGACAACTGTGAAAGTTTTGTGGAAAGAGGCATATGAACTGCTAGTCACCATTAAAGCCATTTTCTTTGTTGGCTAAGATTGCATAGAAGGTGGAGTTTTTCACCATGCTTTTCACCAGGTGCTGAGATGGTGCTTGTTACCAGCTGGACATAGGATTGCTACTTAAGGATAAATGTAACAGGGATAAATTTAACTAAATAATGTAACAGGGATAAATATAACTAAATGATTTTACTTGAAGGCAGTAAGTCATACTGGTGATGTGCCCCTTTTACAGAAGGATACAGTCATGACAATTGCAAATCTGTCCTCTGCAGTAGCTGGCATGTTGCGACAGGCCATCTGTATGTCACTGACRGTGGTGTGAAGGTCATTAAGGTCTGCTGTTAATGTTCTCTGATTCACTAAATAGGAAGAGAGGATTCAACAGTGTTACTGAGTCTTAACTCTGATGTTTTTGCTGTTGTTAAACTGGGGCAACAAGCTCAGGCCATCATTCAGGGTAGTTCAGGCTACCTGAGATGTGCATGTCCCTCTACGCCTTGCTCTACATGGCTCTGCACAGCATATCTGCATGGCATCCTGTGGGAGCTCTGAATCCAGGGCATGCTGAGACAACTAGACCTTCCTGCTGCCCTCTAGCAGCTGCCATGAGCTGCTGCTGGGCACTCAGGTGACATGTACCAAGAATCTCAAAAGGAGCTTGGGACTTGCCAAATACAAGGAGCATGCAGGATTCAATGGCACAAGGGCAGTTATGGACACACAGGTACTTTGACTTGGGAGGGGAACATAGTGAGTGTACTATGCAGGATGGTAAGACAAGGGGTAATATCCAGATGGCCTTCCATGGCATCTAAAAATTCCGTATCTGCTTATCCTAGCACCAGCATTCAAGAGAATGATGAGCAGTTCAGACTGCTTGCTAGCTTGGGCTGTTAAGCTATAGTGTCTTCTACAGCCAATGGAGAAAGTGAATTGCCATGTCTGTTACGAGGATTTAGATTACATACTGCAGCTATGTCTCTCCATTGTCGATATGAGAGATAAGCTTCACAGCCATGGATAGCAAATAGCCTGAATATGGTCTGTAAGGTCTGAGATTGGATGTAAAGGAGTAAGAGTTTGCACAGCAATGAATATGCAGTAACAGAAGCATTATTTAAAGAAAAGTTAGGCCAAATTAAAAATGTAAACTAGGAAAGCTAGAGGTTTTAAGTCTCCTCACTGGAATTTTCTGCTTTATATAACCATTTTAAACAYTAATTCCCAAGGGAATTATTCTTAAACAACAGGGCAGAGGAGAGTGCAAGGAGGGTGCAGCCCCATGGTCCACATTCAGCCAACTTGTGAATGTTGTGAATATCATCAACACAAGTGGATGATAACCCCAAGGTCTATGTGACTTTTTTTATTGCAGCTAACCAAGTTGTACGGTCCTCACTCAGTGTRACTTGTCTGCAATTGGACTGTGAACTTATAGCATAGAAGGTGTGGTACACTGTATACCACAGAGTATTACAAACAGTAATAATGCTGGCATCTACAGAGGTCAGGCGTGTACATCAAGGATGAAAGGAGATAGAGGCTGGGTGGAGCACACAGGCATTCTGCTGTCTTCATCATACTCTTCTATCATTTATTTGGACTCGCAAGGTATGTCTGAATTTGATAACCAGACTTTTTCAAGTTTGAAAAAAGGTTCAGAGACAAAGCCTTATCTAGACTCTCCCAGGTATGGCAGTGTGTTGTAGACGGGTGCTCCTGTGTCTGTCTAGAAGCAGACTTTCTAGCCCAGTCTGCTCATTCTACACCATTTCTCATTTGTTTGTGCTGCTGCCTCTCTCCTGCTAGTGCCAGTATGGTGCAGTTCCTGACCAATTTTATAGCAGTACAAAACCAAGGGACAGTACAGAGAGACAAAGAAATTCACTGGCYCCATGTGTTCCATATTCTCTAATGTTCTTTGTTCATTTACCTTTGGCGGCAAGCGGCACTGTAGGAAGATCCTTGGCAAAGCCCAGAAGTTCTGGGAAATGTTGGCTAAGTGATTTGGCAAGAATATGCAGGAAGGTGGATTTCCCATCAACAGTCTTAGTTGTGTTCAGCTATAGCAAAGCAAACAAGTAAGAAGATTCCTATGTTGAAGAGAGCAGGTTTTGCCAAGCATTCATTTTGTCTATGGTTACCAAAATATACAGACACTCCTCCATTCTGCTTGGTTTACCCTGCATTTACATGCATGGCAATTCCCACCCACACTAGCTGGATTAATGTTTAAATAAGATGTTTAATGTTTACACAGCATGTTACACCCAGATTAGTGGCATTGTTCCTCCCTTCCCAAGCCTAGGAACCGTAACTCTATTTCCCACCTCCCAGGAATCCCTTCTTGCCTGTGTCCTGCCAGTACATACCTCAGCTACCCAAATGGGATAAAGACCCTCATTTTATCCCATCCCATGGCCACAATACCATTAGGTCTGGCCAGCCTAGCACCTGACTGTAAGTCTTAGATCCCAGCACAGTAATGCACTAGACTATCATTAGTGCCTCTCTGAAGTCAATCTTGTGATACAATCCCTAGGTTCCCACTGGTACCTCTCTCTGGGAACTACAGCATTCAGAAGCCCTTGTAGCTTGATAAATGGGTAACTTGGAGCTCCTGGAATTTGTGCCTGCTGCCCAAGAACAAACATGCTTCAATCCTTACCTCAGTGAGAAAGTTGATTTTAAAGCCTGTTGTTTTGCTAGTCTTAGGCTGCCCATTGTTCAGATAGTTTCCCATCGCCAGCACAAACTGCAAAAAGAAACCTGTGTGAATGACTGCCAGTGACCTCCAGCACCTACCCTGTCTCCCATCTCCCTTCTCCTCTTGTACTTGCTTTGGGATCACAGAAACCTACTAAGAATGCAGTAGGAACAGAGATAAAAAGCTTCCATCCACAGTAAGCTGTGAAAGTACCCTCCTTTCCGTGTCAGGTCAGTTCTGCTAAGGGCTATGGTACACATGCTCATAGAACATCATAGTAAAAACTTAATAATTCATTCAATGTGTTAGCTGGATGAAACTTCCTCTGGTTCTGTGCACACTGTTCATCCTATCTCACCCATACAGGATCCATACAGGATCATAGCACCCTGGGAGGACTAGAGCTGCTAATGTGCCCGTCAGCATGGCAGCCCTAGGGCACAACAACATGTGTCTGATGGGGCAGACCATTCTCCTCTCTGGCAGCATCAAGCCGTCAGTTCCCAGGGTGCCATGTGCTCCTCCTGTAAGAAGTCTGCGCTAAACTCTCATCAGCAAACCCATATACTTCCAGCTACAGGAACTGGTCCTCATCCAACTCCTTCTGTTATATATCTTCAGATGGGGCTAGAAAGCATACTGTATTTGCCATCTACAAATCCAAATTTCCAAAGACCTTATAAGAGGACATTTGGATGCTTCCATGTGAGGCTAATTTTAATGCTGCCCAGGAGTCTTCTCCCCTCTCCTGCAGCAGTCCAGGAGAAGGTCTCTGCTACAGAGAGCTGCGGGAGAACTGCATGGTCAGAGTGGCCTGGAACATCATGACTCACATTGAATCAGCTCCCCTGCCACTTTCAGACTTGACTATGCAGATACCCATGCTTTGTTAAAAATGTAAGGAGGAATTCTGTCTTGTGTTACAGTCTTAGGCTCTGGGTATGCTCAGTTTGATTTTGCCTTTTTATTTCTGAACAATTTCCCTTTCAGGACCAGGACTAAGTCTCTGGGTGCACTCTGAGATCTTCCTGCCTGTAGGATAAGGACTCTCCAGCTGAGCAGTATGTAGAGAACCTAAACTCTCCAGGTCCAAAAGCCTTTTTTAGCTTTTATGTGGATTTTTAAGGTATTCTTTTTAAAGGAAGATAGTAATCCAGAGCCATGTTTTCCCCTCCAGATTTATCTGATTCTTTATGCTGTGGCTTGTAGCATTTGAGGTATAGGACTCTCAGGCTGAACTTTCTGGAAGGGACTCCTGGTTTCCCTCACCTGAGAAAGGCTAGCTGTGCCTGGTGAAGAACAGAGAGACCTCAGGATCTGCCCTGACAAGAGGCCAGAGAGAGTCTCTCTGCTTGAATYTCATCTTGGGGCTCTGTGAATTTCTGCTAAATGCAAGTTAATGTGTAGCTAACATCGCCTCCAAAGCACTTAACTAGATGTTATTGGGTTACTGGTCAGAAGCCATTGTGGAGTTTCATCTCTCATCTGGAAACGTCTTTTGTCACATCATGTTCTTATTTATCCCACCTCCTTTTTTTTTTAAAGCAAAACCAAATGAATTGAAATTAACTTGGTAGGAATCATCTAAGCAGAATCAGAGGGCAGCTGAAGCCAGCTAGAGTGAAGTCRTTCTTATCAGCATGTGTGGTGCCCCTCTCTGCACTGCACGTCTCCGACCTCAGGACCTCCAGAAGGCACCTCCTCACAAAGTGAGTGGCACAGTACGGGGATCCCTGCCCTGCGCTGGCGAACAGCTAGTATAAGCACACTGCCGTACAGTGGCTAGCCTGGGCTACATGCACTGCTKCCTGCTCACACAAAGCATACTGTCTCAGCATCAGCATAGTATTATACCACTTCTGGCCCCAGAGCAGGCTTGAATGACAGCAGCTCAGATTTGCCCGCAYGTTCTGTATTGTACCACAAGTGTACATGCAGACACAGTGACTGGGCAAAACTCCCATCCTCAGGCAGCTAAAGATAACARAGCCTTTTCCACTGCAGCTAAGGGAAAGTCTCCTTGGTCTTTGTGAACAGTTTACAGCCTGTGAAACACATTTGGGCAGTCTGGTTTCTGGGCTGCTGTGTGATCAGTTTGTTGGAACTGCACATTCTGCTGCAGGGTTACTGGCTGGCTGTGCAAAATCTGCCTGTTGCCAGGGTTCATAYAAGCTAAAATAGAGTTAGCTATCAAGGGAAAGAAGTTGTGGCTGTGCTGGATCAGGAAGAGGCCAGAGGACAGTCATGGGGTTAGAGCAGCACTTAGGGCTCCACCAAACTGCCTTGCTGCTTGCAAGCTCCCCGACGGACACTGGAGGCCCCCAGTGGCTATCACCAGGAATAGGGACTGTTCTGACCTCCAAGATTTTAGCCAGCTTCTTGCTGCTTTTCAACTCTAGAGAGGCCTTGCAGATACACTCATAGCTAGCCTTGATCTCCTCTGTCTTCTCCTGCAGAGTGCTCTTAAAATGTAGACTGCGCAGACGGGTCTTATATTCTGGTACTGATAACATCTGAGAACAAAAGAAGAGAAAATTACTACCATCAGCATTAACTGAGTCTTCTAAATCCTGTCTATCTGGTGTTCCCTGACAATTTTCCCTGCACTGGGAAGCAATATACACTTGTTTAGCACAGGTAACACAGCAAAGCAGCTGGCGTTATCTGCTGCAGCATTAGCGGACTGCATCCAGTTTGTTGCCACAGGCAGAGAGAGGTTTTATGCCAATACCCACAAGTGACTTTGTCAACAGAAAGTAAGTCAGAATTGGACAAAATCACTYTTACCATGAAGTAAATATTGTGGTATGCTTGAGTTGTAAAACTGCTGGGAGCTTTCCAAACACATGGCAGCTCCCAGACACCTCAGGCACCATCCCAAGCCTAGCTCAGAGGCAGACTGGACCAGTCCCACTGACTCTTCTCATCTCTGAACACACAACATACTAACAAGCAGATCAGAGTCCTGCTGACTGCCTCCTCTTTGCTGGTTTTCTTCCTCTACAACTCAGCAGCACATCCCAGAGACTGCATATCCAGGCCTCCTCACTCCCCAGAGTACATCACTGCATGCATTTACCTGTAACACAAACTGGTCTGGCTCACTCAGCTTGCTGGGGTTATCTTTGTAGTTCTGATACTGCTGGACTTCTTCCCCATCAGGGGCATATAGCAAGAGCTGCTTGATGTGAGAAGGCTCCAGGCGGTCAGTCTCCATTGTCATGAGGATCTGGCGCAGCTCAACATGAGAGAGCTTGAGGTGGGCTATCAGGATGGCTGGAGGAGGAAGGAAGGCATATCACTTGGGAGAAGGGGAGGACCAGACTCCAGGGGCTGGCTATATTGAGGCAGGCTGCCTGACAAAAGAGGGCCAGGAAGGGAAGCTCTGAATCGCTCCACAGTGCAAGAGGGATATGGATTTCTCCATCTGCCCACTGTCAGCCTGTGAAGATGAAGGGCTTTTCACTCCCGGAGGCCTCATGACCTCTGCATAATCTGCAAGGGGGTTCTGAGGAGTCACTCTGGTCCTGCAGCGACTGGCCAGGACATTGCATCATTTTGCATATGCACCACCAACCCACATCAGGTGTAAAAGCTCTCAGGCCCTCCCTAACTGGGCTCCACTGGAAACTGTCACTGAGCTTGGAGATGCTATAACTAAGTCTGTTGTGCTCAGAGTGTATTTGAGTAACTGTGTTGGATAAAGAACGGGTCAACAGAGAGCAACAGAACATGTCTAAGAGAGGAGAACTTCAGGGTCAGGAACTGGAAAGTCTAAACCCCATCTGCTTCCGGCCTGCCTTACCTTAGACAGGTTCAGAAGAAATGGTTGACAGAGCCTGGGAAGGATTCCCAGAACCTCCTTCTCTGCCTTTCTAAGCAGGCCAGGAGAGTCAGGCTCTCTACAGGATCCTATCAGGCCCTCTCATCCCTTTATACCTACCAGAAGCGCATCCTTGAGAAACTGCAATGACCTTTTCCTTAATGGCTTTGGGGCTGCCCCACACACCAGTCACTGCCCTGTGTCACTGAGCAAGCTCTTCCCCTTCTCCCTTTTCAGGCTAATGAGTCACATCCCATCTCAGTCCATTTTTAAAGCTTTCTCTCTGGTCAAGGCTGACTCACAGACAAAGAGGAACACTCTGGCAATGGATGCTTCTGGGCTACAAGAACAGCCCAGATAAGAAAASGAATGCTGGGATGCACTCATTGAGCCTCTTTCCTTTTACCTTTCCAGTTCTCTACATCCCTGGACCATCTCTGGGTCCATTTTGAGCGTACGTTCACTGTGATATTTACTTACATGTGTTGTAAGCCTTTTTGTGGGACAAAATTTCAACCACGTCTTTCTTTTTAAAGGATTCAGGCATGAGAGTTGGTTCTGGAAGAGAAACTGAAAGATTTAATCATGGGTAAGGACAGGCTCAGCCGACTCCAGCAAGAAGAAAACTGTGCTGAAAACAGTGAACTCATGAATGAGAGAGAGAACTGATGCTTTGCACACAGCAATGGCTCCGGGAATCCTTGAATTCTGAGATTCAAAGATCTCCTGAATGGAAGACTCAGTTGGAGCTGAAAAAGGTAAAACAAGAGGTAAAATACACAGACAACCCAGAAACATCTCTAACAAAGACAGCCCCTGAGAACAAACGCATTTCATCCCACTTCCACTGTCAAATCCCATTTGCATCTTCCTATGCTAGCATTCCCTGCTTAGCTCTGCCAGTGTATGCCATCTGGTATCAGGTTCATTTCAGGTCAACTCAGTCATCCCATTCAYATTTTACTTTTCTGAGTAAAAATGAGGCAGCAGAGTTTGCCCTTCTGGTTGGTTTCACTTCCTCTCCTGTCCAAACGATGCTGTGCACYCACATCACTGCCAAGCAGCCCATCCCTCCCTCAGCACATGTAAACAAGTGTGCTCATAGATCTGTCACTCGTTCTGGTCARCTCTGCTGTGGAGGCTGATCTCAGCTCCCACACCTCCCTCCAGACAGCRTGTGGAACAGGCCAGGAGTGCCCCTGACCACCACCCATCCCTCAGTGTGGTTAGACTGGCCACCATTGTTTGGCAGCACAGACTGGMCTCATCCTCTGAGTTTGTTCCCAGTGGAACAACCAAGTTGTTGTATCTACAKGAAGGCCCAGATTTAAGAGCTATAGGACAGAGTGGTCCCAACATACTACCAAACTGAGGGTGTGTTGGCTGTACTGTCAGCTAGCATTGGGCCTCACATGTAGGTTTTGGGAAAAAAATACTATATATGTAGCAGGAAAAGTGTTACTTGTAGTGCTCTCTATGGAGAAAGTTATGTTTTTTTGAAGTCTTAGTTCTCAAGGCAACAGAGCTGCRATTCTTTCCTTAATTTGCAATTAGCTACTGTTGCTTTTAGCACAATCAGGTATCTGTGCAYGCAAATAGCCAATTAAGCACCCAGCTGACTAGTCATATGTGCTGTTATCCTAACACACATAGACAATAATAAGCAGAGACTGTGTACAAATTGTTATAACATGGTGCAGGTTTAAGTTTCTGTTCTATTGAAAAACAGACCCTTCGTGGCAATRAAAGGCATTTTTGGCATATAAGCTTTCCCATGCAGTATGGAGGGTGGCTAGGCACAACAGTGTAAGAATTAGGCTGAGTGCATGAGGACCAGGAAGCAGAACTGAAMATAACAAGTAGTGAAATCAGCCAGCTGAGTTTCACTGCCCAGATTGATTGAAATGCAGAAAGAAAACAAACAATGGGAACCAAGAAAATTAAGGGAGACTGTAAAATGATCTCTACCTTAATAATCTGCAATACCATCAGTCACAAAATACTGAGTATGAATTCTATGCTGACAGTGGTGCTAGAACTAGAYATTATTTTATTAATGATTTCCTTTTGTTTCTCTCTTAGTGTCTTTTATCTCTCCTAGTACCAGGACTGGTTCTAGTCACAACACTTGGCATTTACATGCTTACTTGTAGGTTTCTGCGTTCCAAAGTGCAGCTCCAGGTCAAGGTATTTGACCATATCACTCAGCTTGTCATAATCCGAGTCTTCTCCAAGCTGCAGGAGAAGAAAGAGTCAGTAATGTGCTGCCCAGGGGAGAGCCGTATATTGCCCACTGATTGTGTACTACATTCCCTCCTCCACCACTCAAAGCACTGCATCCTTATAAAAACCCAGACACAYTGATGGAACTTCCCTTGTAACTGGCGATTCAGCCATTATAAATCCCTTGCAGAAGCCAGGGTCTGGTGAATCATTTACTTCTTATGGAGACAGTTTTTACATTAGTTGCTAAGCACATCCCATGAGACCCATTCTTTTTGCAGAAGAAAGGGAGAAACCCAGAGATTCATCCTTTCAGCATTTCCTTTTATCTCTGCAGCTGGCATCACTGCCCTCCTGGATTAATTTAGCTTGCTACACATAGCTGAAATTCTGCAAGTAATACTGCTCTTCACATGCTACTTGGGCAAGATTAAAGCACAAAATGGGAATTCCAGAAACCTCAGGAAATTTTCCA
>NW_028186502.1:88456-97958 GCF_003343005.1 Rhea americana | reverse complement strand
TGGGAAGAAACATCTGGTTCTCTGGACTGCTAAGGGAAGAGGGACCTGCACTCAGGGATGGAGTGCTTGTGGGACTAGAAGATGATCCTAAAGTTCACTTCTAAATGTTCAGGGTATGAAGAATACAGCACATTAAACACACTCTTTGCAATGAGAAACACAGATGGTGGAATTTAAATCTCATTGATGTCAGCTTCTTCCCACAATGACGTAAATCCACCTCGAGATTTCTGCATCACTTCAAATCACCACTGCATTTCTGCATCATTTCATGATGGCAAAGAATTAGCACATCTAGCTTTCACATCTAGCCTCTGTTTTGCCCTCTCRGGGTTCTGTCCCCGCCTTGGTGCTCTCCCCATCACTCCTTAGCTTTCAACCAGGCTTAGAGTTCTCCATTGATAAAATCTACAGCTGCTGAATGARCCTGAAGGCAGCTTCCACCTAGGTCAGTCCACAGAGAGAAGGAAAGCAAGCAGTCCCTATGATACTGCAGGAACAAATACCATTTCAGATGACTTCTAGCCACAGTCACCAGTGAGTATCTTCTCATCCCTTCAGTTTCAGGCCAAGCAATTAAAAGAAATATGAGGCTTCCTGTAACACAGCATCTTCAGAATTCTTTCCCTTGGCCAAGGTATTGAATTTGTGGCCTAACAAGTGGTTAAGACCTGGTGCTCTGGGGAAGAAAAGGACAGACCTCCCCACAGCACACTGAGCAAGACAGAAGACTCGTTTACGTGGATATTCCTCCTGACCTGTGCAGTGAATGCCTTGGCACAGGTCATAGCCAACAGCTATTCTCAACAGCAAACTCTGCTGATGCAGACCTGATTGGACCCATTTCACCATGCCCCACCATCTCCCCACGCCTGGGCCATACCTGTCCCCAGATGGTCCCTTCCGAGTTCTCCACCTGCTCCCACCGCAGCCTCTTGACACTCATATGGTTGGACTCGCTTCTGCGATGCACCAGGCCCCGGTGTAGGGGGGGTGCACAGGGCACTGGTGGGGGTGGCGGGGGAGGTGGCGGGGGTGGGATGGGGTGCAAATGGCTCATGAGGGATTTAGGGGCAGGCGATGTGCTGGTTTTCATGGATTCTGCTTTCACAGGGACTGGCTGGGGGTCGTGGAACTGCAGAGGAGGTGGTGGTGGAGGGGGGCTGTGTGGCGGTGGGGGGATATGGTCTGACAGGGTGGAGTAGGTCAGGGAGCTCCCTTCATCACTGCTGCTGATATACTCGCTGGTGCTGCTGACATCATTGGTGACATAGCTGCCCTGGTCATCATGGAAACTCATCTAGGTGAGGAAAGAGAAGGGAGGCTGAAGCAGGAGAAAAGCCCTTACTGCCAGTCACAGGAAACAGTTTGCCCAACTTCACCCACCAGCAGCCAGCCACTGGACTGCAGGAGAGTCCTGCCCTCTCTTGGCCCACCTGGATAGTCAGCCCTCACCTCCCTCCAGCCACTCACGGCCTATCTCGCTTCACAACCTGCACAAAGACCCAGGATATCCCTGAAGGCTCTGCACCATGCCCAGGACAGGCAGCCCCTGGCTGGCAGAGCAAGGACTAATGCAGGTTTGCCCCAAGGCCAGGATGGATGTGGCTGTGCATTGAGACACCTGCTCACCTCCTCGTAGTCATTTTCAGGGGTGAGGAAATCATCCACGATGGTGACCCTGTGCCCCAGCTGCTCACTGAGGGCATCYAGGAACCGATCTGTGTCCCGGCTGCGTGGGGGCCTGGAGAAGGTGAAGAGCTTCTTCCGTCGTGACAGAGGGCTGAGTGAGTAATCCCCACGCTTGGGGGACGGGGCTGGGCTGCTGTCAAGGCTGACGTACGGGTTGGACTCAGTGCTGCTTGGGGATGGGATGCTGCTGTGCAGGTGGTAGTAGCACTGCTGGGAGGGCCGACGGTCGCTGTGCCACGAGATCGACATCCCTGACTTCCGAGCACCTGTGGGGACACACAGCAGKGCAGAATGGGGTCCTCCCTGTCTGGTAGCACTTCAGGCGCTCTCTGGAGCTCTCCCATTTGTGAGCTGCCAAGAGGTGCAGCAATGTGCTGACTGTGGCAGAGTGACCTTGAGATAAAGATGCAGCCTGCAGAAAAGAGGGATCTCTGGGCAATGCCCTGCACTGCACCAAGCAGAGACTCCTCAGCTCACAGGTYGAGGTCAGATAGCATTTGGTTATTCCACATACTGTGTTGCCCTTCTGAAGCYGAAGCTTTGTGGGGGCTATCACTGGACTTATATGTGGCATTTTTATTGTTTTGCTATAAAATGGTACCAAGAGAAAGACATGTTATCCTCAGTCTGCCTGTCCAGCATCACCTACCATTGTATGAGCAAAAATAAATAAACTGCCTCTCACAGAAACAGTGGGAAATGGACTGTACCTGCAGCATGTGCTTGGTCTGGGGCAGGAGGTGATGCTCTGTGCATAACAGCATTACTCATCTTTCCAGCAAAGCTGCCAATCAGGCGGTTTTCTAATTCTGCATATACAGCTGACATCTAAGAAAAGGACAAAGAGCTGCTTTCAGTGTCCAACTCTAGAAATGTTTTGCAAAGTTCCCAGAGACCTGTGATGTCCTAGAGACAGGTTGTACATCYGTCACTGACCCCTGTCAGCCCCTGTTCTTTTATTTTTTAGAAACCTGCTTCCCATAAAACCAAGGCTACCTCCCCTTTTCTGAAGCTTCCCAAGAGCCTTTCACTCACAAGACTACAGGAAGACACTGCCAGACATCAGCATTATTAAAGTTAAGTCACTGCCCAAGAAATATTTTAGAGAAGAATTCTAAGGAAAGGATACTGTCAGACAGGGAAAACAGGTATTTACATGCAGACATATCCTATATGCATTCCCTTTATCTGCTTTCCTGTGTTAACATGAGAGAGTCAAATTTCCCAGCCTCCCTGTGAAAGTAAAGGTCGCATATTCATCAGGCAAGGTGCTTCTCAGAGACATTTCTCCCTCCCAGCCTTTCTGAAGACCGGCACAGCCCTGTAGAGAGCATGGCTGCACAGGAAGATAACTGAAGTTCACACCATTTTTGGGTTGGGAGTTTCTGGGAGGGATGTGCCATCACCAGCTTGTCTCTCTCCGGGGATCAGCCGAACCGGGACCTCCACAGTGTCACTCTGGCCTGCTTGGGAAGGAAAAGACAAACTGATCAGGAGCCCTGTGGGAACACCCTCAGATTCTGCACATGCCTCCTGCAGCCTCTCAGGAYTCACAAGAGTCCGGAGCCATAAAGCTCATGCCATCAGCTGCTTGGGCCCGGATCCTTTCCTTACATCACGTGGGTGTGCAGCACAGCACTGCAAGCTCCAGGGTCTGAGGTGCCCTGAATGAATGACACAAGGAGGCCTGGCAGCCCACTGTGTTGGTACATGTTCAGCTGATTTGACCAGCTCCAAATTAAACCCTAGTTTTCCACAGTTACATCTGTGGAGAGTTTCTTCAGAGGTTAATGGTTTGAGGCAGTTCAATTTCTTAGAGAARTGTTCAGACCCCTGATTTATTTAGAAGGGTGTTTGGGAGAAGACTGCTGGGAAGAAGCAGTTTACAATCCCTGCCTTTTTCTAACTGTTGGAGAGCAGATGGAACAGATTTACATTTCCTTTCAGCTACAATATTTTTATTTCAACAATCAGGGCCAGGTTCAATACTGCTGCAAGCAGGCAGATCTTAGGAGAGCACAGTGAAGCAGCTCCCTCTCACACCAGGGTTGAATCAGACTCATTTTCTCAGAGTTCAATTTTTAATGGCAAAAAAGAAAGAACAATTCAGGACTGATGTGCTTGGCACTAATGAAAAAGGACTCTGGAGCATGGCTGTCATCCTGCTGCTAACAGAGCTGCTGTCCCAGAAAGCCTGTCATAAACACAGAGGTTCAGTTGCAGCTGTTTCCACAGATCACCTCCATCTCCATGACAAAAGAATGTTATCTGATTTTTTTAAACAAATGGTTTATGCAGGAAAGTGAATTAGAAAAATCCTGGCTAGGATGCACTTCAGCACCTTGTCAGGCTTGGTGCTGTTTCATTCAAATTATCATTAGCACAATAGGTCAGGGTCTGCTTGATTTTTCCGCAGCGCAGCTGAGGACAAAGCTGCTCCCCCCATCCGCAGCTGGCGAGCATCTGTCTGGGGTGAGAGGCTTCTCTCTGTCTTATGCAGCTGTCTGGGATTCTCCATGGTGAAATCCTCCTCAGAGGCCGTACAGAGGATTTTTCCCTGGGGAAATGTCTTGGAGTAGACTGCTCTGACAGCAGCCCTCCCTGACAGTTCAGTGGCGCACAGCTTCCTAGCAGGGGTGGTATGTCCTTGTATRAGCAAGGATGTTGGCTTTTAAACTCTGTTGCCCTCACCTAATGCTTGTGTTGGAGGAATGTGGTTGGTCACAGYGGGGGAGGTCACATTCAGAAGTAAAGGCAGTCGGAGGTTGAGTGCCCTTTGCAATCAGTGCCAACTAGGATGATGGAGGAATAGGCACCATGCCACGCCCAGCCATCTGGGAGAGGAGGACAGAGACCTAAGGACTGAAAATATAACTAGCAACAYGGGGTGTATTGGAAGGAGAGGTTTAGAGATCTAAGGGGGCTAGGAAAAGCCCTGCAGCAATATTAGGATAGGCTTTTCTAATGGATGGAGAGATACGGGGCTTACTCTGAAAAGAGGGAAGATTTGTGCCATGAATGCGTTTTATCAGGTTGCTCAAAGTGCTACTGAACCCTGATCACTTTCAGAACCAGCCTTTCTTACTCACATGGATTTCACAAATACTGTTTTGCCTAGGTATTTTATGGTGCTCAAGACAGTTCACAGAGAAGCCAGAAACTCTGCACTCTAGAACTGAGGGCTCAAACCAGCTGGAATTGAGCTACATTTATAACACTGAAGTGAAAGTCATCATTGGAGGGATGGTGAGGGGAAGTGGGCAGAATTATTTTGATTACTGCTAACCCCTTGGACTGATGACCCTTGCAATTCTTTTCTGAGAAATGGAAGGGATTGGAAACAGTGTACAGCCATAGCTCAAGCAGCTTCATATTGGAATTTCTTATTTCAACTGTTTCTGAAAATATGATTTTCTAGCCAGACTGAGCTCACTTTGTGCTGACTTGAATCTTTTGCCACCATTCACACTCAGGAGTGCAGCAGGATTTTGACTTGGAGCAGAGCAGAAGTACAGTACATGAACAGCCACCATGACCCCCAACTCCTTCCTTCGCTTAGAGGGATTCCTTGTACAGCCCCGAATCAGCCCCGAATACCCACCTGCTGCTCCCCCTTCCTCAGGGCGCGGGGTTCGAAGGCTTCCCCGACACAAGGAAGCTGCTCGGACAGAACTGCGATGGCGTTCCTCTGCTTCCGGCTCAGCTGCAATGGAAAAGATGCTTTGTAAGTCATAGCCCGTCTGCACCGGACACAGCAGCTCCACTATTACTCCTTGCCACTGCACAGCGCTATGCCAGGAGAGCCAACTCGCAGCTGCTGTCTAAGCCCCGCATCAAGGACCATGACCCCAGCATGGTCTGCACCACYATTTCATGCGCAGCCTCACTAGCGCTGCTGCTGGCAGAAGCAGTCCTACCTGCCCCAGCTGTTAGCTGTTCAATCCCATCCCCACGCTGACAACACTCTGACCTGGATAACTAAGCAGGTTACAACCAGACACTGTGTGACCACAAAAACACTCCTGCCAGCACACAGCAGGGAAAGGGATGGATGCTCAAAGATGGRGGAAGTGTAATTGTTTCTTTTTCCAGCAGTACTGGTGTCCACCAGCTTATTCTGCACATGAAACTCCAGCCCTGAGCTAGGCTGGTCCAGAGGGATCCAACTAACTCCTTCTTCCTGCCCCCAAGGCATGCGATAGGAGTGCAAGACAGCACTGAAATGCTGCCTAGAATAACCATATTCTCAAATCAAGAAGTCGGTGCTACTGCTCAGTGTGACAACTCAAAGGGGCTTAAATTTACAGCAGAAGAAAAATACCAGACTATCAGTCTTCATGGTATCAAACAGACCAGTGCTTAGGCAGCCCGATACACAGAAACGTCAGAGACAGTCACTGAGTTTGGAATAAGCCCAAATGAAGAACTAACCCAAATTCAGAGATCTCTGACCATCACGCTTCCAAACATAG
Source organism: Rhea americana (assembly GCF_003343005.1). Taxonomy (NCBI): domain Eukaryota; kingdom Metazoa; phylum Chordata; class Aves; order Rheiformes; family Rheidae; genus Rhea; species Rhea americana. The sequence continues at coordinate 91,794 of NW_028186502.1, read as the reverse complement.
ATACATATAATGCACCAAAACATTCAGAACTTCAAATGGTCAAAGATTGCCTCTTTCACACATGGGAGCACCTGAGAAGCTGCAAGGAATCAGGGACCAATGTGCCAATCGGGACAACAATTTGTCTCTGGGACAATGGGGTCCTGGAAGATTTACTCCAAAGCTCTCCAACATTTGCTTCAAGTCCTCTGTAAATGGGGGGGTTACCTACTTTTTATTCCTGAAGCACAACTGCAAACTGAAACTGTATGAAATTCCTTCTGAGATCTTTTGATGTTTATAACTTAATTTTAGGGTCTACATTGTTGGGGATATACACAAGTTTATGTACATTTGGCCATTATTCTGTGCACAAGACAGCAGTTATAACTAAGAGTGTAAATTAGATGAGCAAATACATAGCAATTTTCCATGCACAGTATGAGATACTTGCATCAGGACTACAAGAGTTGCTTCTCCCTGTGAGGGGAAAGACTGTTAAAATGACTATGTTCCTCAAAAAGCMTCTCTTCAAATAACACCTCTTTCATACAGTTTTACCTATGTTGAGTCTAAAATAAACATACCAACAGAACGCAAATAGTTTAGAATAGAGTAATTTGAAAGTAATTAAGAAGCCCAAATCCAAAGATCAAAACCTTTCATTCCAAATTCACCCTCCACTTTTTTGCTGTCTAAATGCAAAGCCCATAATTCTCATCAAACCACAGCTGGTTTGTGTGTTGCCACAGCAACAACTAACGGTGGTAAGAAAGAGAGGCAGACCGCAGACTTCCTCACAATTAAAGACAAGGAAAATTGCTAATTGCATTCAAAATCTCTTTGACAGAACAACATTTCCTGGCAGACACTTCTGTGGCTGGAATGAAGCACATTTCCACTTCCTTGCAGGTATATCCTGTTCAAGATGTTTAACTCTAACTGACCCTTACCTGTACTGTCTGTGTGTGTCTAGGTGCCAGAGACATCCTGAGGGACACAGCAGTCATCACTTATTTTACCTCTTTTCTCCATATGCCTTCCCCTAAACCACCTATCTCCTTTTGAGACTTTTTGACCTCTGACAAACTCAGCAGATTCCAAAAGCTTTTGCTCCTAAAGATAAGGATCTTYTTTCCTCTTAATGTAGAGTTTCCTTCCAAACTACACAGTTCCGTGGTGCAGAAAAAGTAACTTTCGGTCTCATATTTACTCATCAGTAACAGAAGCTAGAAACAGGCTCCTGCTTCTGTGCTGCTCTGCACCCTGCACAGTCACCTCCACTTCTGGAGCAGCGCTGCCCTGATCAGAGAGCATTTTCTGTCAGTCTATGGGTATGTTGGCATGCACAGGAGCCAGACAGGGCAAAACCAGCAGCCATGCTTCCTAGTGAGAAATCAGATGCTCCCTTACCACCCTCAGTCTGCTCAGTCTGCAGTGTGTCAACACACACCGGGCCAAGATCCCTAGGGAAGCTGTGAGGCACAGCATGCCCATGCCAGGGCATAAGGGCTTTCCTCTCACCTGCCAAGGACTTGTAACCAAGAAACCTGGCAATCTTTTGCTGGCAGTGCTCCTGCTCTTCATACGTCAGCAGCTGGTAGATAAACTGCCAAATGACTTGCTTGGCTGGTGTGTCCAGCACCGGGTACACATCCACAATAAGAGTGTCAATATTCCTGTAAAATTGGAAAGAGAGGGCTAGGCAATGAGCACATCCTTTGCTGCATCCTCCCATCACACAACTCCATAGGTCTCTTGTACTTCCCATCTTATCTCTAGCTATATCTCAGCTGCCAGTTTTATCTCGTAGATTTTGGCATAAAAGTACAAGCCATTTAAAGGCAGAGATACCAGATCCCTAGCAAGGGACTCAGCCCTTTAGGGTGAGATCGCTGGAAGTGTAGTTCTGCAGACAGAGCTAACAGGGAGAGCAATCTCCCTGTGACTAGCAGCACCTGATAACCAGGCTATAAAAAGCTTGTTCATGTCTCAGCCAGTACATRTAGAGCAGGAGGACTAGGTGGAATGACTGGAGAAATTGGAGAAGCCAATTAAGTGGGCTTGGGGTAGGAATGAGGGTGAGCCAGAAAACAGAGAGAGAGCTGGAGAAAGATCAGATTTGGACAGAAGAATAACAAGATTGAGCACCTGATTCAATGAGAAGGCTAAAACAACTGATGGAATCAGAGGACTGTACCAGAAGGATTTGCTTTCCTGTGGGCTAAGGAAAGCTACGTCAGAAAACTGAAGATAGACCTCTACTATTAAAAACTGAGGCAGAGATCAGAGGTTACAGCTCATTGCTACTATTGCATCTTTAAAGTAGGAATAACACTAAGGACTTCCTATAAATAGCTGGAAGAAGGTTGATATTTAGAAACAAACATGTTACCTTGCTGTTACTCAAATGGACCATCCCTGCCTCAAAAAGAGCAGGGACTAAATGTAGGGAGGGAGAATTGAAGGGTGAAACAGTTCAGATACTAGAATGACTTCCTTGATACACTGGTAATGGGGATCCTCAGAGGCCAGTGGGGACTGGAAGGAACTGTCTAGAGCCTCRCAGAACTTCTCTCTTAAGTTCTTCTGTAGCTTTGGGCTAATTTACCTTTTCTATGAAGCTTGACACAGCTGTGGGCTGTCACAAGCCTACATCTCATTCAGAAAAAGTATTTCAGAAGAATTACTGAGGCAGGTGGCTGTTCTGTCTTGAACAATAATTGCTAAGCCTGGCTCAATGGGGCAAGCTGCCTTCCAGSTGAACTGGCTTGTAAAATACAAATTGGTTGGAGAGCCAAAAATAAGAATATGGGTGTCCTGACTCCCAGGCTCCTGCATTCACCACTGGAAAATACTTGCATCTGCGTTCTGAGGCTGCAAGCAATGTAAATTTAGTATTTGCRGATTTCAGTCCTCGTCAGAGCAGTTACAGTTCACAGCTGGCTAGTCTGGGGCAGGCACAAAATTAGGTCATGATGTCTTGCTGTGACATGGAACAGCTGCTGCTGCTTTGAATCATCTGGAGGAGGTACAAGCAAAATGAGCCAGGTGGGGGAAAGGACAGGCCTGCCCTGGTGAGCTGTTGGTCTCTGCAGTCAAGTGCTTTGGGGCTGGCAGTAGCAACAGYGCCCAAGTAGACACCCAGTCCTGGGGCTAAGCCCCATGTGCAGCTCTGCACTGGGAAGGGAACCTAGCGACTTTATTCTTAGCACTCAGGCTCCAATTGTTGTGCCACTGAGCAAGAGAAAATATCCTGCTAACTCTGTATTTCCTAACTGCTAATCCTGAGAGCTAGTATTTAACCTACAGCACCCTTAAATTAATCAGAAATACCTGACTGGGGAATACATGTGGGG
>NW_028186502.1:78515-88386 GCF_003343005.1 Rhea americana | reverse complement strand
AAAAAAAAAACATAGTCACAGGACTGTGGCCAAAGCAATGAATTCTGTTTTATCAGGGGAGGGTTGATGACCACTGGGTGTCAAGAGGCTGGAGTGGCTTCCTAAGTCCTATGCAGGCCAGTGTAGCCCTGAGCCATAGTAATGGTGCGGAGGCAGTCCCAGTGCTTTGTACTTAGTATTTTCTATCATTTCTTAACATCTGTAGCCTAAATACTGAGGGGGTTTATTGAATTTCCTTGTAAGATTAAGGGATCAAATCCTCTGATCCATATCTGTCTGTGTACAATATGCTGCATAAATGCAGCAGAAGTCTGCCTGGGCATGGCATAGGAGTCCAGTGCTTGGCAATAGCCTGCATATCTGCAGCCTGTGGTGGGAACTGGGCTCCTGAGAAGCAGCCAGGCAGCTGTGCTCGACCAGCTCAGCAGCTGCAGAAAGGCAGTAAGCAGCATCTCCCAATGCCTGGCAGGGATGGCTGTATCACTGTGGTACAAAAAGGTTAAAGATCAAGGGCAGAAAACAAGGTCATTATTGAAAATCCTGAGTCCACCAAAGGATCAGTTTCAACTCCTGCAACAGGGCAGAGAGGATGCCTTCAATTACAGGAAGAGAGTTCTGCCAGCTACAGCCGTTCTCGCCCTGCAGCCAAGGGAATGCTTCAGCCAAAATGCTGAAAAGAGCAAGGAGACAGGAATAAAACATRGTGAGAATTTACTGAAAGAGGCGGAACAAGATGTGCTGCTGTTGTGGGGCTGGCTGGCAGCAAAAGAATCCCGTGCAATGGTGAGATCAAGGTCATTTTTATGTGGGATTAAGTGGTGACTGAATTAACCTCAACAGTTAATGGGTATGACCTGTCCTTGGGCAGGACACCAGGCAAGAAATGRGCTTGTGCCTCAGCTTTTTCCCTGAGGGATACAGACTGAGGAATATATAGCTGAGGAAATTAGAAAAAATAATCACAGYAGAGCTCAGTGGTGGCAGCCTCTAAATCTGAGATCTGCTTTCTGCGTCAATGCTTTGATTCAAGACTCACTTTTTGATATGGACATTCCTACCGGTCCAATTACCAGTATTAAAGGAATGGAGCTGCTAACAAGTTACCGATGTTGAAAGAAGCCTTCCAGTGCTTTGCAGATGGTATAGCGCTCAGGTGGTGTGAGCAGATGTTCCAGCTGCTGGTTGAAGGTCCTTCCTTGAATCTTGATGCTAGAGGGAAGTATCTCTGCAACCCATTGCAGGGAGGTGAGAGCGGAGGAGGTGTTCGGGGAGTCAGCAGAGTCAGAGTCTGCAAGGTGCAGGTAGAAAGAAAAAAGAAAATTCAACAGAAAAAGGGTCTTAACCACAGGTTAAAAAGGCTTGCACTGAAACCAAGATTCATCCCTGGGGACCACCAGGGCAGCTGCACCTGAGCACAAAGAAAAGGATTTGTTTAGTGACCTGGGAATGTCTATGCCTCTTGGGGAGGAGCAAGAAGAACATGAGGCCCTGCTAGCAGCCGCCAGCTGCACTGTGGGAAGCGTCTTCTCCTGAGTTCACATGTGCCATTCTGGCTAAAGGAGCCTGAGCAAGAAAGTGCTTAAAGCAAACTAGGGGAAGAGCTGTATTGCCATAAATCTGCACCTGATAGCCCTTGAAATCTTCTCTCTGCTTCTGGCTTCACCTGTAAACATGAACAGTTAGACTGTGTGGGCCTCCTGGACCTCCCTGTCCTCAGCCTCGTGGGGAGCCCTGTCTGAGTAGCCGTTTCTGCCCAATACTTGYGTCCCTGGTCCCTGTCCATCTGCAGCCTGAACTGCTCACACATCACTGGGCTCCACCTCCTGGTTTCACCAGCTTAAACACCTCTAATAAAGGAGACCTCTGAGCATATGAATCTCAACTCCGTATTAACACAAATCCTGATGTGTTGATACCTACAAGATTGCCTCAGAATAAACATTTCTGTCATTGAAAAGCAACATGGTGAAGAAGGTGAAACAGCTTATCAAAGGCTGCCTGATAGCTAGAGGAAGTTCTGGCCAGCACAGAGCTAATGACTACCCTTGCCTTCCTCCCATGCTGTAAACAGAAGGAAACAGAATACGCTGCAGTGGAACTTCTGAATGTTTCAGTAGGTCCATGAATCTACAGAAAGCAGGCACAGATTTTTTTGACCTGCCTACTCAGTTGGATATAATCTGTCTCTTTGGTCATGCTGTTTCTATCTTCTTCTGTTAATACGTGCAGATGGTATTCCTCCTTTTGCTTTTTGAAGCCTCTGATCAAGTTCCAAAGCAGTTGACAATAATCATTGACTTTAAGAGCAGTATTAGTCAAGAGTTACATGTGGGTGAACTGAGGCATAAAAGATCAGCTTGCTTTGCCACCCTCATTCTGCACTGTTCCTGCTGCCACACTGTGGCCACCTCTGCAAGTGAGCCCAGCCCTGGAACAGTGCAGAGTGACACTGCACCACAGTGAGAGCTCAAAGAGGCAACCCAGCTGAGCCTGCAGGGACACAGAATGTGCTTATCCACGTAGGAAGACGGCCAAAGCATCAGGGCTAGAAATCATATCCTTTTTTGGTCTCTCTCTCTTTTTTTTTTTTTTTTTTTTTTTTTTTTGGGGGGGGGGGGGAGGGAAGGGAAGAAGTTTGGGTGTCACTGTATCTCTACTGGCAAGTAGTGAGGCTCTTGGTTTTGTTCCTAAGGCAAATACAAACAAGTTAGTAATGCAGGCTCCTAGCCTGAAGCTTTGGGCGGAGCTGCTTTACTGCTGTGGCGGGAAGAGTGTCAGTCACTAACTCTAGGGCCTTGTGTTACACAGCAGCTTTCCAGTAACACAGTGAGACTCTTGTCCTTATGCATCTTAGGAAGCACGGTGACTGAGCTCCCCTTGGCTGCGGTCCTGCACCACCACTGAAGTCACTGAAATTGCACTGATAAACATTTGCAGTGTCCCAGACATCCTGGTCTCTCACTGCCTTGCTCCCCATAGGCACGCAAGGTAAGTTATTCTAAAAGCAGTAGTTATACGAAGCAGCGCAGTCCATACGTAACTGTGACATTGGCACGGTGACCATGTATGTACAGGGTTATATTACTTTCAAGTACACGGCACAGACTGTATGTAAAGGACAATGAAAAGGGCCAGCAACAACAGTCATACAGTACAACGAACCCCTGTGGAAACCGGAGTCTGAGATTAAGCTTGATCACAGAAAGCCAGCAGCCAGGTGCTCCGGCTGCCGAGGAAGGCTGTCCAGCCCCCTGGGGAAGGAACATCCCTCCAGGTAATCTGGAGTGGTGTTAGGCTCAAAGCAGTGTCTTAAACGTACTGGGTATACATGAGGTATTTGGAAATTTCCTCCAGCAGGGTTAGCAGAACAAAAGGGCAGCGATCACCCCAAGACACTCTTACCATTTGAGAAGTTGACAATCCCTTCTTCCACCACCAAGGTGGGCATTGCCCCACTGCCCTGCAGCATCGACACCACCTTGTCATGGGAGCAGTTCCTGCAGAGGCACAGGAGAGAGCCCAAATAAGATATCCTTCCAGGTCACCTTCCCCATGTGAGCAGCTTTGCAGGAAGCGGCTTGCAAGGCAGCAGCGGTGCTGATTGGTAGCCCCTGAGCCTTGSTGAGGAATCGTATGTGAGTGGAAGGGATTCCAGGACAACATCACCTGAGGTGGCTTCAGGTAACTGGAAGGAGCCAGAGTAAAACAGAGTTTGCAGCTACCTTCATTTATCTTACAAAAGACCTCATCTGGCTGCTCAGGTGGAGGCAGAGTTGTGCCCAGGCTGCAGCCTCCTTGATCTCTGGCTCTTTGCTTCATTTTATACGTGCTATTCAGAGAAGAGCCTTACTCAAGGGACAGTGTGAATCACACCACGTAACTCGGGGCTCTCAGTTGTGCCTGCAGTATGGAATAGCTTTAGGGCATGCATATGAACACCCTGTGGAGCAGTTATGGTAAATGATGCCAGCATTACCTTAAGCTACACTCAGACTCCATAGGTGAACTTTCCATTTAAATGATACAGTGCTGTGGATCTGTTTGCCTGTCCTAATTCTGCATGAAAAGAAAATGCAAGTTGAAAGTAAAATGCATTTTTGGAGACAGACCAGTCTCCTTGGAGAAAGGTATGAGCTGACCTGGGATAATGCCTGCCAAAACAGGCATATCCTCTGCAGGCTCAGAGGATAGGTCTTCAACTAGGTCTCCTCTATTTTCTGCCAATGCTGCATCAGCCAAGAGTTTGCTGTATTAGCTGAAATCTGAGAACTTGGACACTGACAGAAAAAGCATCAGGTGTGTAATCTTTAAATATTCATCATTCTGTCTTATCATGTAGCCAGTTCTACCCTTTGCTCTTATTTTTTGTGCAGAAAGACTAACCTGAGAAAATAAGAGCTGCTGTCACTATATCAGGGAGGTGCAGAATGAGCTCTGGTTTGATAGAATTTGATTATTTTTGTTGTGTGCAAATAATGTAGGGGAGTATTAACTTYTAGGTGGAAAAGTGATTGCCAGTGTGTTTTTTAAGCTTAGGATCCCATTCCAAGAATGAGCCATGAGTTGGTTGGTACTCTGTTCCTTTCACAAAAGAGCCTCAGCTATCTAACATATGGAACTTAATTCAGAGTGGCTTGAGTCAGGGTCTCCAGGTGGATTTCAGTCAGTATACCTGTTATAGTTTGTMATGCGTTACACATGGCTATTTGCACCCTTACATAAAGTGAGGGAAAGGAAGAGCAGGGATGGAGGCTGAAATACTACTCTTAGAGCAGTTTTATGAGAGAATATTAAAGGTGAGGCCTGTATTGGTACAACAGTCCTCACGTACCTCAGTAGACAGCTCTCAAGGATATCCAATTCTCATCTCTTTCACTCAAGAGGGAACAAATGGCCACAACTATGCTTAGCCACACTCTCGAGGACCCCCCGCCCCCCATGAGCCATCTGCCATAGGTTATTTAGACAGTCTCTTACCTCATGTCCAGACCRTTGAGAAATAAGATTCGATCTCCAGCTTTGAGAGCAGCCTTCTCAGCTGGGCTTCCTAATGCACAGGGAATGAGAGAGATGTTTAGCTAATGGGTTCCTTGTTTTTGGTGGTGGGATCTTAACTCTCCAGCCGCTTTCTGCCCAACCATGTCCACAGAAGACCATTGAGGGAAGGCCACCATTGTAACTACATTATCTGGATGGGACAGGCCACTTCACTGCGCTCAGCAATGCAGTGTCCGGTGTCTGTATGTTGGTGGCTCAGCAGGTGCAACATGGATCAGCATCTGGCTAGCTAACATTTCAAAAGCAGATGTGATTTCAAACTATTCACACACAAGCATTCTCCACCTTTTAAACATGAAATAGGGAGTGCATAAAGCCAAACTAAATTGTGCTGAAGATACTAATTATTCAAATCAGGAGATTCCACCACTGAGGTTCATAAAAGTCCATTTTGCTATTTTCCAGCAAGCACTTCAAATTTAGAGTTCAGGCTATAGATACATAAGTATCTTTGAATCTTATGACTGTTCACTCAAACAGAAACATCCTCCCCAGCATGCAAATTTAATTTCTCTATGTTAATKAAAAGTGACTTTGAGATCTTGCCCAAGCACAGCTGGCCTCTTGTTTCAGCATGGAACCTGCTGAAAGGGGCCTCAGCTCTAGGAAACGCTCCTCCCAAGGGAGTCACAAGAGAGTCCTGGACTCTKTGTGGGACAGAGTGGGAACACAGCACCACTGTGCCAGGGGAAGATGCTTTGTGGGAAGAGGAGCTTCCCCAGCAGATGCCCCACAGGCCGAGCCCCAGCCACCCCTCTCCCCYGGGCTCTGACAAAGTCAGTACCTGTGGAGTTGGTACTCTAATTTTGGTCAGAGCGACTGTGCAAAATCTAGTCTTGCCATGTACTGGCAGGTCTTCTTACCTGGCAGAATGGACTCAATCCACACTGGGGCATGTCCACGTAATGTGAAGCCAAAGCTTTTGTTGCCTTTATAAACTCGCACAGTTCTGCAGGTACAAAAGCAAACATGAAATCAAAGCCCAACATATATTTAGTTCTTGTTCCTTTCCCCAGCCTTCGTCAAAGCTCCATTAGGCTGGATATCTTTAGAGTACCCTCTAAATGCTTGATAATTCCCGGCACCCTGCAAGATCCCCTTTGATACTGAGTATCAAATACTGAGTGCTGCCGAGACCACTGATCCCCGGCTGGGGAACAGGGGCCAGCCAAGCGCTCGCTGACGCCCGCAGGASTGCTAGTGCTTCCTGAACTCCTCCCCATCCCAACAGGCACAATGGTCTTTACGAGCCGCAATGCCRCCACGCTCCTGCGCTTTCCTCGCTGACACCTTATCTCTGCCAATGGACCGACAAGTGGCAGCGTGTTGATGGATGGAGGGAGTGGTGAGTTCTCCTGTTCCTTGTTTGGGCCCCCTTCCCGGAGCATCTCTAGCTCCCTGGCCACCAGCACTGCCCTCCTGCCCCCAAGCTGGGCTTCAGTGCAGTTCCTTGTTTCTCCAGCACCAACAGCRTCTTGCTCTGCAGCCCACTGGTACCCCAGGAAGGGAGACGAAGTCCAGGACACTGGACCAGCACACGGCAATGGGAAGTGGAAGGATCTGAAAGGGCCCAGGAGGAGTTTGAAATGAGCCAGATAAAGCCTCTGGGAGGCCTGGAGGAACGCAGGTGCTGCCAKGGCACGCTGAGGGTTAGCAGGACGCTCCCCGCCTGACGGGCATGATGTGCTGTCCCCCTCGGCTGGGGCACCACTGCAGTTCACACCAGGATCGGCATGGYAGAGCTAAATTTGGCAGACTAAAGCTTAACATGCATTAACGTGAGAGCTCTAGCACCAGGCACACAGGGGACTCTGGAGGCAGGAAAAGACACAGATGTTTTAGGGGCAGAGCCTTTGAGCACAGACTCTTGCACTGCCTTGGAAATTGCTTTTTTAAGCAATTAATTAATGAATTCATAAAACCACAGTCCAGTCCTTCAAATCCAACACATTTTTAAAGGAAAGACATGGGCTATAACATATATAYTACACAGGTAGACTAACAAAAAATATATGTTTTAGGGGGGGTAAGATTTATTAGGCTCATGAGAGAGAAATTAAATTCAGCTAGGAAATTTTGGAAGGACTATCAGGAAATCTTCCTGCTGGGAGACTGACTGGAGTGAGGAGTTGTTCGCCACAAAGAACTGGGGGAACTTAACATCACTGAGATCATTTACAACAAGAAAGCCCGTTGTAGGGACCAATGCTGTGCTGGCACAGAGAGAGACTGCATTGAAACTGAGTGTTGGACAAGTCACGCTAAAAAAAAATATTCAGTCTATGCTGTGAGAAACAGCAGAGATCCTTACAGGACGGTGCACTCGAGCTGAACACCCCGGAGAGAGCAGATGGAGGCAGGGGAATAACCCATGCTGTGCCTGAGGTGGCACAGTTCCTCCCCAGAGGATTCCCCGGCTGTGCAGRCAAGGCAAAAGCTCGTCTGTTCGTTGGTGAGACGGGCTGGGAACGGTGCAGGAGCCTCGCTAATCGCGGAGAGCGCGGCAGGGCTCTGCGGCTTTCCGGGGCTGCTGAGGTCTGGCCACATGGGCAGAGGGAAATGGGTTAATCCCCCAGGCACCGGCTTGTCCTGCCTTCCCCCCGCTGCTGTGTCCTCAGACACCCACCGAGGCAGCGCGGGATGATGCRGCCTGTCCTGTGCTGAGCACCCTGCAGCCCCCAGCATGGCCAAGTGTCCTGCACCCCCCAGCACCCTGTGTTGCCCAGCACAGCCAGGCACCCTGCAGCCCCCAGGACAGTCGGGCACCCTGCATCCCGCTCGGGATATCCTCTGGCGCTGGCTCTGGCCCCCACGCAGCTCCTCACAACCAGCTTTACGGCAGCGAGGGGGCAGAAAGGGTGGCCTGGACCTGGGACATTGGGTCCAAACTGGCCCAGCCTTCAAGAGGGAGAAGTCTTTGCTCATCTTCCTCCCAGAAGGGCTCACCCACTCTCACACTGACGTCACCCCCTCTGCTAGCGCCTCTCCCCTTTCCCTGGCACCTCTCCCCCAGCTGCCATCCACCGACCACCCCTCAGCCACGCAGACCAGGCGCTGCCTCCTTGCATTTGAGGGCTTCCAGGAGAGGTGTTACCTGCGGGCAGCCCCCGAGGCCACATTGCTGGTGATCAGCGAAGTGGTCTTCCTCAGGCTCTTGCTGGCCTCCTCATGGCTGCGGGGCACGGAGCTGGCCCGAGTGGACACGAGGAGCCGCTCCTGGTGGTCCTCGCTACGGCTGCGCCGCAGCCGGTTGCTGTGCTGCTCGCTCTTGGAGCGGCACAGTTTGCTGATCAGGCTCTGCGACACGACCTCGTCAAACCGCTGCCGGTGCTTCTTGGGGATGAAAATCCTGGCAAACATGACAAGGGAGGTGAGTGAGGAGTGGGGCCGGGGTGGCCGGGGCCCTGCAGCTCCGGATCCAGCAGCACCTGCGAAAGCAAAGGTCAAAGCAGCCTCCGGCCCTGCTCGCACCATCTCGGCCCCAGCCCTCCCCGGAGCTGCRAGCGCCGGGGCACGGGCCACACACACCGGGGATGTCTGTCTCACCTCCAGGCCCCACGGCACGGTGCCACCCGGTCCTTGCAGCTCTGTTGGAGTGAGGAGGGTCTGATGCCCCCCGCAGCAGTGCCCAGGGTGGCAGGGTAGAGCCGGGGGCAGCAGAGACCCACTCAAACAGCTCCGTTCCTCCTCGCCGTGCGTCCCATCCGCCACCCCTCCAGCTGCCAGYGCTGCTACACTAATGACAAGTTCCAGCCTGAGTTCCCAAATTAATTCTTTCCCCCTACAGATAGCCGCCCAGGCACCTGGGACTGTGCGGGGAAGACCTGTGCTCCCGTGGAGCCTCCTCTGCTGCAAACCCTCCAGGTTTGGTCCCTCAAGCGGCCCCAGCTCAAACTCCAGCAGCTCGCCGYGGCGCGGGGGAGACGACGCACTCCTTGCTGCTGCGCAGGCCTGCGACTCTGAGGCAAGGCTCAGGGAAGAAAGGATTTTTGAAGTCGATCGGCCAGATGGCATTTGGTTGTGACTATGTTCTGACAGCAAAAGCAGCATGAGATCATTTCCCTTCCTCCAGGTGTTCTCCGTGTTCCTGATGTTCAGGTGTACGGACACCCCCCTGCGAACGCCCGCGCACGCTGACGGTGCCGAACCGCCTCCTCCAGACCCGGCCTCTGCACCGGCACGGGCTGGGGCCCCGGGACGCTGCTCCCCACCTCGTCCCCCAGCCCCTCTGCTGAGGGCCGAGCCTGCTCCCGGCGTTACTCCCCGTCCAGCCCATGAKGGCAAAGATTTGTCTTTCTTGGCTTTGGCCATCCCCAGTCTCGGAGCAGCCGGCTGTGCCCCAACTTCTCCCGGCTGCCCCAGCCAGCTGGGTGACACCCAGAACGCCCAGGGAGCCAGGCACGGGGCGCTCGTCCGCTGCAGTGGGCTCCCAGGTGGGCTGCTGGCAGAAAGCTTGACCCCCYGGGCATCAGCTCTGTCTCATCGGACGCTTGTCCGGGGCCAGCAATATCCCCCCCCGCGGAGCACGTCTCCTGCTGGGGCACGGATACACAGAAATGCCTCTGCGCAGGCTGGAAGGAGCCAGATTTACTAGCTCAGAGCCTCCCTCAGGAAACAGAACGTTTCCTGCTCGGGCACACGAGGAAAACGCGTTACAGAAACACGGCTCTTCAATTACTTTCTTCTGCATTTGCTCTTTGCTTCTGTGGTCCCTTCCCTGGCGGTTTATTCCAGGTGAGTCGGCACTGCCCYGCAGCAGCGAGCCGGCGCCGCGAGGGGTGCGGGCTCCCTGCGACGCAACGCCCGTGTGCCG
>NW_028186502.1:48136-78263 GCF_003343005.1 Rhea americana | reverse complement strand
CACGCACCCCGGGCGCGCTGCAGCGCGGGGACATGCTCCTCCTCCTCCTCCTTCTCTTTCCTTTCTTCCCCTTCTGCCATCGCCCGGGGAAATGCTGACACCCCGCTCGCTGACTCCTACCCTTCCGTTCGCACCTTTGGGGGCTTCTTGAGAAACGGTTCYCCGTAGGGTTTCCATGGCAACGAAACTCGTGTACCCACACCGGTGTCGCAGCGCCGCAGCTGCGTTTCCTCGTTAGACAGCACCGTCTTGCGAGGTTCGTTATTGTTCTTCACCGCGCTGTTAACGAAAACGCACCCCACCCGCTCAGAACCGCTCGGCGGCCCGCCGCGGAGGAGGGACGCGAGCGTCGCTCCCCAGCCGCCCGGGCAGCRCCGGCACGTTTGGTGTCTGCTGCCTCCCCTGCCAGAAACAGGAGGCTCCCGGGGTCTTCCCCGTCATTCGGGCAGCTTTACCAAAGGAATTCGAGAGCCTGCGTGAACTCAGAGCGGGAGAAAGGGGGATGCTTCAAATCCCGCATCTTCCCAGGACCACAACATCTTCACTTCCCTCATAACGAAAGCCAAAGCTCAAAATAATAACTCACGCTCTAATGATTAACAGGAGCAGACAGATCGCAAGCAATCCTGAGGCTGACATATGCTCGTGTTAAGCATTTGGTGATAATTTAAAATAAGTAACACGTTGGTACAATTCACAGTCAATCTGTGATTAGCAACAAATAGAAAAGGGTGAAATCATGCTAATAAATACTTCACTCAGCTGAAAGCAAGCCTCTGCGGGAACACGGGCCGTCGCGTCCCCACGGTAAGACGAGGAAGGAGGCACGGAGCCAGCCCGCCCCGGGGCACAGCACCGGGTCTCGGCCCCTGCCGTTGCGCTGTGGAGGAGCGTCCACRCTCCCGGCAGCCAAAATGAGCAAGTTCTCATTTAACTTTTCCTCTTGAAATCTGTATGGCTGGCCCACTTTACCCTGAACGCTGCTTAGCCTGCGGGCTAACAGAAACCAGTTAGAGAAGCAAAGCGCAGCTCGTTCAGTAAACAGGCACGAAGACACGTTTGAAGTGACTTGACTCAGTGCTAGAGGTAAGGAGGTGAACTGAATGACAGGTAAAAATAATCCTATTAAAATTTTTTCCTTCTGCAAAACCCTTTGCAGGGAATTTAATGCTGACTGATTAAAGGTGTGCAAAGGAAGATGTTTCCAGTCTGGAAGGAGCCAGGAGCTGCCAGGTCTGCAGTCAGAAATAAAGCCTTAACGCTGCGCAGCCCGGGGGCATCGAGGGGTCCCGCAGCACGGGCCAAGGGCTGTGCCGGGACGGCCAAGGGCACCGGCACGGGCCGGGAGGCGCAGCGGCTGGCAGGGCTCGCACCAGCTCTGCAGCACGATCCCGCCTCGCACAGCAGCAGCCGCCGGCAGAGGAGCGAGCTCCGCAGCGGCCAGCGGGCTTGGGGCACGGCGCTTCCCTCCCGCGGCTCAGCCGCGCGGCCGCGTCGCTGCTCCTGCGATGCACCTGCAGGCGCAGAGCGACGTGGCGACAACGGCCTTCCCGCGCTGCGGGAGACCTGCCGGGTTTGGCCGGGAAATGGCTCCTTCCTGCCCGAGTTGGTCACCGCCGGAGCRCGCAGAACGCGCCGCACTGTCCCAGCTCCTCCGAAGGGCACGAGGGTCCCGCGATTCCCCTCGGGAGAGCAGAAAGGCRCCTCGATCCCGGGAGCGGAGCCCACAGTCTGCACAGAAATCAGACACCCAGCGCATCGGGCACCAGTGAATCCATGCGAAATCTCTGACGCGTTTCGGGCGATGCCCAAGCCCCGGGTTTGGCAGCCTCGGAGCCGGCGGCAGCCCCCGGGCCGGGCTGCTCCCTCCCAGGACGCTGTCTGGGGGGTGGGATGGGATGGGACAGAATAGGACAGGACAGGATGTGATGGGACGGGACGGGACGGGACGGGACGGGACGGGATGGGATGGGAAGGGACGGGACAGGACAGGACGGAACGGGACGGGATGGGACAGGACGGGATGGGACAGGACGGGACGGGACAGAACGGGACAGGACGGGACAGGATGGGCAGTCCCACACCTGCTGCAGCCTTTCTGCAGCACCTCCCCTGGGGATGCGGCTTCCAGCACCAGCAACAAGTGTGCCTGAAACAGTAATATTTTTCCTGCTCTCTTGGGTCCCCATGGGAGTGCTTGGGAGCCATTCAGGTACCATCCTCTTGCCTTCCTCCTCTCCCCTCCTCCTCCTCCYGGGCTTGGTGGGGTCCCTGCGCCYGCTCCCCAGCCAGGCAGCTTGAGGAGTCCCGCAGAGCACCGGTGTCGTAACCTCCTCCGTAACGGTGGCAGGACACATTGTTTAACAGGGTTCAGTCAATGTCCTCCAGCACGAATGTGAATTTAGGACATTTTCCAGGCCATGAAAAGCCCTAGAGGGCTGCAAATTGCTTTGCTTTCCGACCCCCCTCGGAAACCGCCCTGGCAGGGACGGCAGCGCCTTCGCGCAGGGCAGCGCGTCCCGCTCACGCCCAGCGCCGGGAAACGCACCCGGCCAGAGTCACGTCCGCCTGGGCCCGGCACGGGCCGGCCCCGGCCCTCAGCGCTGGTCTCTGCTGCTGTGAAACTCATCTCRGCAGAGGCTGTTTAGCAGCATGGCTCAGGCTTCGTCACAATCACTATTTTTAAAACTCACAGTCAGGTAATTAGCAGTTTGTCTGTTAATGGATATTCTTATTTCTTCAGCTCACACTTGCTAACCAGATCCTCCCTCCCCCGCCAGGACCCGCTGCAGCAACTTGGAGAAACACCTCGGAAAAGTGCACGTTTGCCACAACGGGTGCTGGGATCACGCGGACGGTCCCTGCCCCGCCGCTCCCTGCGCTCCGCCAGGCCCCTCGCGAGCGCCGGACCGTCGGACGGCTGCTGCGGCCGAGCCGCGCGGCCCCCGGGCCCGGGGACGGGGACGGCCCGCCGCACGGCGCCACACCGGGGGGCTCCGCCGCCCCGCTCCTCTCGCGCCCCGCAGCGCCCCCGAGCCCCCTCGCGCCTCGCCCGCTGCCCCCTCGGATAGCTGTGCCTGTCAGGCATCGAGCCGAAACGCAGGCGGACGTGTTCTCCCAGCCCCGGCAACCCCCAGCCCTGATTTTTTGTTTTAGTTTAGCTTGACTCCTTCCAACTTCTCGGTGCATTGCTGCGATGGGGAGCGGCGCTCCCGGCACGGCCGCATCAGAGCCAGGCAGACAGGGTCTGCTCTCGCGGCCCTGCYGCGCGATGCGACAGCAGCTCGGGAAGGCAGCGGGAGAAGCCGCCAGCGCAGGTGGCACCCATTAGCCGCCTTCGCCAAAGAGCATGAGACATTCTCATTAAATCTGGCATCATGCATTATATATGGAGAAGCAGATCAGAGAGACGTACCGAAAATGCCGAGAGAAACTCCGGTCCTTTCCCATTTGTAGGGGTGCGATACGAACAAAAGGGAGATGCTTCAGCTCCTCATGCAGATGAGGCTCAGCCTCAGCTCACGCCCACGACGCGGCCGGATCCAACAACGGAGCTGCGCGCCAGCCGGTGCCCCCCGCCACTTCACACCCCCGCGGTGYGCGGGGACGCGGCCAGATGGACCCGCTTGCCAGCAAGCTCTACCTGGGCTGGCTCCCGGCCTCCCCTGCGCGCTCGCCTTTCGTCTAGCACTCTTTGTCCCAGGACTGAGGGTTTGCCATGTAGCGAGTTCCTCCTTTTTTTAAAAAAAAAAAAAAAAAATCAGTTCTGCTTTAATGTCTGCTTTGTTTTCTCTCTTCCCAGTGCCTTGAGAGATGCACCCGCGGTGTCCCCCAAAACTCAGCTCCGAAGCCTTTCGTTTTCTCTAAAACTGCCGTCTCTGTAATTTCCAGCTGGAACTATCTTGTAACATTGCGGCGCAGAAAGGAGGGCACGGATCCTCGCAAACTCCGGAGGGATGCCTCGGCAGCGCTAATTAGTTGACTTCTAAAGTGCTTCTGTTTAAATTACATGCTGCTATAATGGGTGAGAAATCTTAAAGCAAAACAGCGACTGCACAGCGTGGATTGCTTGGCTTCCCGGTTCAGCGGCCGGCGGCGAGCTCACGGGTCCAGCCCTCTCCCAGAGTTTGCCTTCACACCCGCTCCAGGTCTCCGGGGCCGGCCGTGGGTCTGGCCGAGCTCAGTCCCCAGGGAGCTCTGCCAGCCTCCCGCGGTGCCTGCAGGAGGCCGCAGCGGGCACCCGGTGCCCCCGGGCTCTGCGCCGTGTCCCCGGCAGCTCCGGGCTGCTCCGCCGGCGCTCGCGCCGTGCTCGGCCCCCGGGCGCCCGTCCTGCCTGGCGCCCTCCCTGCCAGGACACCGCCGGCGCTCGAGCCCAGGAGTTCATCCTGCGCCGCTGCGTGTCCCGGGGCCAGAGCGGGCGCAGGCCCCAGGGCGGTGAAGTCGTGAGCACAAACCTTCGCTGCTCGGTGCCTCGGGGCAACACGCAGCTCACTGTGCTTCACACGGGTGGTGGGAGAAGGGCCAAGGCAAGGAGCCTGTTGCAATTATTCGGACAAAACATGGGAACAGGACTGAACCTCTGGTCTATGAACTCTGACTAGGAGACAGCACTTCAGGCTGGGGCTGCGCAGGGCTGCCTGGCACGCTGCACACTGTTTACACACAACAGGAAAAATACTGTAATTCCAGAACTCCTAACACAGCCCCAAGATGTACAATTCTGCACTGTGAATACCAGCTCCCCAAGCCTTTTCTCCAGAGCTGGAAAGTAAAATCATCAGACAAAAAAAATCTTTAATTTAAATAACGCCATCTCTAAACAGAGCACTTGTATTCAATAAAGAGGATGTGGAGATTTCCAGAGCTGCCAACATAAGACATGATCTGCAGGTAGCAGAGGAAGGAAAAACGAAAAATGTGTGGTTTAGCGCTGAAGCAATTAGCAAAGACCTGACCTTGAGTCTGTCAATTATGCAGAAAAACACATCCCAGGGTGGATTAAAACACTGMACTACATTTGGATAATATCAACATAGCTATAAACAGCTACCAGTCTGGAAAAATACTACTGCCTCAATAGTATACTGTAATGCTAAAATTCACAGGTTTTTGCAATAGGAAAGTCTTTTCCCATTTTACCTATATAACAAGACTTTTGGTTATTAAATTTCACAGATTTTTCTCAAGCCTAATGTACTTTTTCTTGTCTGGATTTCTCTACCAATTCTTAGYAGATTTTAGCCAGGCTCTTGGGCGCTCATCCTATAGTGCAAGGGTGGCCTATAAGAGCTGCCGGGGCAGGGGGGAGAACAGTTAGTGGCATAAAAAATAAATCAAATCCCTCTTTACTGGGATTAAAAACATATGAGGGTTTCTAATAGTCTTGGATTTTGCTAACTAGCTTTCAATCTGGAGCCAAAGTGGACTTGCCAATATCCACAAAATCTTTTCCTTTCTCAGCTGCAGCGCTCCAGGTCACGGGTGGGAGGGCTCCCCACGCCCCCACCCCGCTCCCCCAGCACCATGTGCAGGAAGAGGGGGGCTGTTGCTGCACCGGGATGAGAGGATGCTGCTGATTGCACCTTGCCACCGAGACACTGCACACATTAAACACCCTTCTGCGAGGAGAGGCTAGCCCACCCGGTGCCCCGGCCGTGCAAAGAGAACTGAAATTCTGCTGCATTTCAGCAGTTTCACCCGTGCTAAATTTTGCAGGATTCAAAGTGTTTAGGGATGGTTTTTGTGCGCGTCCAGGAGAGCTTGCCCAGGAACACGTCGATRCCCTGCCCGTGCTCAGGCAGAGGTGCCAATTAGCCTTGAGTGTGTGCGTGTGTCCGCAGTCCCTGTGCTGGACTCCAGCCACCGACAGCAACAGCACAACACGGGGACACACGGGCCTCTGCTCCAGCTTCTGGGGCAAGCACAGAACTGTAATTTTCATACAATGGATTTTTTTGTGTACACAAGATTATTATGCCCTATAATGGAAGGCTCAATAATTATTCATTTGGCCACAGATGTTTTGCAGATGTGACCCGTTATCATCATTAAATAGAAATGAAGGCCCTTTTCCACCTGAGAACAGCAGGCTTGGGGCTGTGACAGCTGTGTGCCGGGGACGGGAGCTCRCCCACCCCTTCTGCAGCCTCCCCCGCTTCTCCTCAGGGACGAACCCGGAACACAGCGAGACAGCGCTGAGCRCCGGTCCGTAACGCTGTCAACGGCTCTGCAAGGTCTGAAGAGCCTGGAGCTGCGGTAACCCAAAATAACGACACCAGCCTTCATTTTGTGGGGGCCCGTGAGCAGACAGGCCCTCCCAGGCGCCGCGTCCAGGCTGGCTGCGCTAGGGCGACGTGAGACCGCAGCCCGTCCCGGGTCACTCGTCCTGCCTGTGAGCTGGGGCTGGCGGGCTTCGAGTGACGCGGAGGGCTAAGCCAGGGTGCTGGGAGAGGGCACTGCAGCAGCAGAGGGGAAGGCACAGTCAGTCCCCGCCAGCGTTTCGGGGCGAGCGCCCCTGGGGCTCCCTGCCTGCGCTGGCTCTGATTTCCCCTTTGCCTTCATTGGAGAGCAGCTTCCCACCCCCGGCACAGCGCAGACGTGGGTCTGCGGTGCGGCGGCGGCTCCCGCTGCGGGGAGCTGCGCGGACCCGCTTCGACGGCGCCCTGGGCAAGGGGAGAGGAGAGGGGCGAGGGGCCAGCTTGGCCAGGMGCGCCTGCCAGCCCTGCCGGCACGTCCGCGGCGCGGCGCGGGGTTCTGCCGCCCTGGCAAGCGCCGCGCCGGCGCCCTTTCGATGTGCGTATTCCCCTCGCCATGCTCTCCCGCGCTGTGCTGTCCCGGGCTCAGATGACTATTGATTCATTATCTTGTCCCCGAGCAAAAGGCCGGTAAGAGCTTCCCGGGAGCCAGCGCCACGGTTTGCGCTCGAAGGGGGTGACCTTCCCTATCAATAGACGGGCACCGGGTCCCTGGGGCGCTCTCGCGTGTCACCGCAGGCTCTCCCCAGTCCAGCAGCAAGGAAGGGAGGTCCACGGGCTGGCAGCGGCTCTCCACCACGAGCCACGATGTCACCTTTGCTCACGCAACGTAATCCATTGGGAGCCRCCAGCTTGGTCCTTCCACCGGAGAGGACTGGCGGCCTGGTCTGGAGCTGCCGAGGACTCGGAAACATTTCTTCTGGAGACAAAAGAAACCCCCAGAAGAGCTTTCTTCTGTAACGCTCGCAGCTGGTTCGATGCCAGCGGGCGGGCGGCTGTGCTGGGAAGCACAGCGCCTGCAGGCAGCTCCCATGCACCGATGCACCCAGCACCTTCCACAGCACCATCTGTCCAGGCTCCTGCCGTGCTGCTGCTCCATGCCCCAGCTCGCTGGGCGCAGAGGGCTGCCAGGCACGCTGAGGGCTCACTCCRTCATCCCACATCTTGGAGAGGCCTTTAAAGCAGCAGGAAGTGAGCAAGAGGAACAGTGGCTGACTAGCAGTGCCCGGCACTCACCTTGTGCCAGCGCAAACCCTGCACACCGTGAAAGCCTAACAGGGAACCTGTCCTCCGGRGCGCCTCCACACCGTGTCGCTTCACAGGGGACTGTGATAGCATCTGGAGTCTGAGGTTAGAGATCGGATCTGGTCAAATCCAACGYCCAGGATTAAACACAAAGCCAGGTCCTAGGACCCCGGCACTCGGAAGGGGTACTGGTAGGAGACAGCGGCGCCGCACGGCCAGCCTGGCCCTGCCACACTCGGGTGATGCCCAAGCAGCCCCAAAGACGGTTCCTGCGGCAGCAGAGGGGAGCGCAAGGCTGCTCTAAGTTCCCACAGGCAAGAGCATCCTCAGGGCTTCCCYGCCTTGGCTCCAGGTGCTCCATCCCAGGCTCGCTCCGGGACTGCAGCCAAACGTTGGGTGTGTGCATGCCCCACGGGCGAGCTCGAGCACCAGTGCCCTGCCGGCAGCCGGGGAGCTGTGGGCTGAGGTTTCCAGCGTGCTGAGGCACGTTCCTCTCCCAGGAGCCGGTCCGAGTGCTGGCACCCCAGCGGCTGAGACCTCTGCCAGGCCTCTGCCCCTGGCTTACGCCACCGCGGGAGGTCTTGGAGCGGAGCGCACTTTGCTGTGCATGCCCCAGGTTTCTTCTGCCTCCAGACATTCAATGCTAAACCAGTTCCTGGGACACTGGGAGCTTTGTCACAGGCTACTGCAGGATCAGGACTGCTCACCACTGTGTCTCAAAGACACAGAGAGCAGCGATGCTTCTGCTGCTGTGTCGTCCTGCCGGTGTTCCCTACAGCACAAGTGGAAGGGGAGCACGGCTGCTCCCAAGCCTCAGGAATGCAGGGACAGGCACCACGGCTCAAAGTGCACCTTCTATCTAGGGCCATTGCCAACCTTGTCAAGCTCTTTGGTTTGGGAACACCAAGGAAGATTAATTTTTTTGTGTTTCACTCAAGAAGCTAGAAAACATACAGACCAAGCCAATAACTTATTTCCAAAATAAAARTTGCAAATCAGTTTTAATATGCAGCAATGCTATGCTGATATAATTTGCCTGATAGTAGTTTGATTTCTCAAAACAAATTGATCTCTTAATAGGAGATTTTGCACTAACGTATTTGGTCATGACCTATTTGAACTCAACCCRTATAAAAGAAACCGCACTCCCACTTATTGCCACTCTTCCTGTCTGGTGGTGGATTTTTTTCCTGCTGCCCTAATTCTTTTTTTTGAGGGGGGCAGTTTAACATATGTCCAGCCAGAAGATTAGTGATTTTTTTTTTTGAGGAAACAAACAAGAAGCTGCTTTTCGTACTCTGCCCACAACTTCCTACAGTAGCTGCATGGATTGCAAGACAGGAGCACATTGTCAGTTTGAAGTTTTAAATGCCATATAAATCAGCAACAAGAATGAAGCAGACTCAGTGGGGATATTGTCTGTATCTGCTGCAAGCTGTATTTTCACACGAAAAGAGAATGAAAGCTTTCCCTCAATCTTGGTGGAGTAGATAAGTGGGGAGGGGGAAGCAAGCACAGAAACAGCACAAGGTATAATATATAAATCCTAGTGGCTAAAATGAAATTTCTTATCCAGAGAATGTCCACTCCAGATGGCTGGAGTATTTTAATATAGGAGCATGCCAAGCAATTTTATTGCCATGAAAAACAACCTGGGAAAAATAGATTGTGTTTGAACCATTATTAAAATGAACTGGATGGAATTTCTTCAGTAATCAGAGAACCCCTGATGGGCAGCGGTTTTATCTTTGCCAGGGATCAAAAGTGACTGCAATCAAAAATGCACATGCCTTAGCCCATCC
Organism: Rhea americana; assembly: GCF_003343005.1. Taxonomy (NCBI): domain Eukaryota; kingdom Metazoa; phylum Chordata; class Aves; order Rheiformes; family Rheidae; genus Rhea; species Rhea americana. Next base: position 68,962 of record NW_028186502.1, on the reverse strand, counting down.
CCAAAAAAGCACCGAGAATAACACGCTGCAGATTTTACTCAATGCTTCGCCTCCCCCCCAACAAGCAGAGGCTGTTTAGAAGGCAAATAGATAGAAACAGAGGAAAGTAACAAACTATTGCTAGCTGTGTTCTCCCTGCAGCAGAATAAAGCACAACCGAATGACTTAAAGAAGATGCATGACAATATACAATAATCTAAACAACATGAGAGTCATCAGCTAATGAATTAACATGCCAGGGTGTGAACCTGGTGTACTCCAGAGCACACACACACCCAGCTACTCAAATTCAGGTTAATGGGACGACGTCTGTTTAAGCACGGCATCAACACTGCTGTTTTATACACAAGCTTTTACAACACTGAAGGTCAACAGGGAGAAAGGGGTTCTGCATTTTCATCACTTTGCAATTCCTGTGCAAACAGATGTTTCCGAAGCGAAACCCCGCGGCTGGGCAGCCTGCGCGAAGCCGGCAGCACGGAGCGCAGCACGGGCGTCTCCGGCGCTGCTGCCGGCGCTGCTGCCGGCTCTGGGGGGAACGCGAACCGCAAAGCAGAGGCACAGTGGCAGGTACCCGGCGCTTCGGCAGTGTGAAAGGTAGGTGAGGAAGCCCATTTGCAATGCTCGGCTCTGAGGGTGACGCTGTCCCCCAGTTGGGGGGGGAAGCACACAGCCGCTCCGACGGTACCCGCCGCGCAGGGACGGTGCAATGTCTGTGCTGGGACTGTAGCCCTGCCCTGGTTTGAAAACAACTCAGAAATAAGGGAAAGAGCTGAGAGCTGCCCACACCTCGGGGATGCTGAACTACTCCAAACAGCGCAGCCCCCCCCCGCTGCCCTCCCGGCTCCGGGGTGCCGTGCCCCGCTCCACAGCCCCCCCACGCTCTCGGCGCCACCGCAAYGGGAGGGTAAAGCCCCTGCTGCTCTCCTGGGGCGATACCCAGGCTCTGACATCTGCAGGCGATGAAGGAATACAAAATAAAAAGGTTTCYCTCTATCCCCCGCCTGGCAGAGCTGTGCTGCACTGAGTCTCTGATGATAGCAGCTCCCATGCAATAAGGATGCTAAGAGTTAATTAACTTTTAGCACATCTAGTTTTTGCAGTGCCTGGGGTTGCTAGATTGAAGAATTAAGCTGCTTTAAAACCATCCCCAGCCCAGCCCCCCTTGGGTCCCCAGGAAAGGTCTGTTCGTTACTTACCCAAGACAGCTCATCTTTCCCTCTCGCTGCTGTATTTCATCATTCTTGAGCAAAACTACAGTTGTGCACTTTTACTACATACACCAACCATATGGGCAGGGGATCTGAGCACAGGGAGGAACTGGCACAGCACGTGCAATATCCCTGCTATCCACAACCAAACGGATGAAGAAAATGTCAGCAAATTAAAATCTGCAGGAGCTTAATTCTGGACAAATGGGATGAAATCCATTTGAGCTAAAAAGAAAAAAAGAAAACTCAACAAAAAGCAGCCCTAGGACAGACAGGAGGAAGAGACGTGTCTGCAGCCCCTGCGTCTCTGCAGAAAGGCAATTCCTGTGCTCAGTCTAGGGGTCTTGGGTTACGCTGCAAACCAGCACCTTGCAGGAACACATTAACTCCCCGAGGGGAGCCTGGGGAAGGGGACCCGCAGCGGAACCATCAAAGCAGGAGGGCTGGCAGCAGCAGTGTCCCAAAAATAAATAGAGCTGGTGCAGAGGGAAGATCCAATCAGGCTAGAGCGAGGGCTAGCAGCATATCGGGCACTTGCAGGCTGCCTTGCTCTGCGCAGCGCCTGCCGGCCCCGAGAGCTSCACCGCAGCCAGGGCTGCAGCGGGAGCGGAGCGGGCCCGGGCCACGGCGGGCCAGCGGCTACCCAGGGCGCCTACCCACAGCGGCTCCCGGGCACCATCCTGCCTGCCCGGGCACCGTGTCAGGAAACCGCTGGGAGATGGTTCCCTCTTCCCTCGTCCCCGAGGGTCATGGAGCCCCAGTCCCGAGCCGACGGGAAGAGCCATCACCCTGGCACTGGCGGCTGCTGGGAAGGGGCTCATCCCGGCCCCTCTCGGCAGGTTTTCTCTTGGCTTTGCATGGTGAGAAGGCATCAGAAAGCCCAGACTGCTGAAACCTCGGGGAGTACTGGTCTGTGGGATTCCCACATCACCACAGCACCTCAGGGAACTGCCAGGCCCGCACATAGCACTGGGAAGAAACTAGGATTCAGCGTTAGTGCAAGGGGCTCACTGCTCTGCCGGGTGGGTTGGCCTGGGGGGACCAAACTACAGAGGGCAGGGAGGAGGCTGGGGCAGCAGGTCTCGCACTTCCAGGCAGAGCTGCTCCTCGTCCCACCGCATTCCTACTCATCAAAATAATTCCTGTCCGTAGATGTCTTGGAGGGAAACAGCCCTTGGAGAATTCCTGCACCCGCGGGCTGAGCGCGGGGCTGCTGCGAGGGGGAGAAGGGCAGCGCCCCGCGCAGCCTGGGCTGCAGTGCGCAGCGCGTCGCCGGGGGGCTGCCCCACCAGGCTGTGCAACGGGCCCTCCCCACGGCCCTTACCCCTTCCGCACCCCAGAGAGGCGTTCGGGCAGGGCTGGGAACCGCAAGGGAGCCATCGGCACCACGATTTCCTGCACAAGGGAGAGCTCAGCGGCGACGACGGGACCAGGATGTTCGGCCTTTTGGTTATTCAGGCTTCTCGTCGTGGGAAGAGCTCTCCCCCTGGACTGGAACCACCACCTCTATTTCCCACAGTCGACGGAACAGCCATCACCAGCAAGTGACAAATCACTGCAACGTGAGCCAAAGGACATCCCTTCCAAAGGGCGGCTGCTCAATCAGCTCAGATCAGCTCAGCTTGTCCAAGTCACATTCAAGGCTGGGGACGCAAATGCCACCGAGCACGCCCCTGCAAGAGCCCAGGCAGGCACGGCGGCGCGACTGCGAGTCACAGCCGAAATCTCGGCCTCCCTCAGGGAGCCGCGGCAAGGCCGGCACCAGCCTACTCTCAGAAGAGGGGCACCAAAGCCCCGGCGCAGGGCAGCYTCCGAAGGGCTCCAGCTGCCGCCAGCAGCCGCGGACACCTCCGGAGAGCCCAGGACTGCGGAGGGCGGCTGCAGCTGAGCCGGGGCAGCGCGGGCGAAAGCAGGGGGACGGGGCAGGACCTGGGCGGGCAGCGTGGGGGAAGAGGGAACCTCGCACCCAGAAAGCAGAGCTGCTAAACTGRACAGGCGCAGCGGGCAGAGCCAAAACGCGTTGCTCGGAGAGCCGGTGCGTTGCGGGCACCCGGCTGTTCCTGCACCCCAGCCCCTCTGCCACGGAGGCACCTCCCTACACGGCTGCTACTCCTGGGAAAGCAATTAAAAGGGAATGACCGTTTTACCTTTCCCTCCTCTYGCCTTGCAGTCCTCGCAGACTTGACGGATCAGCGGCGCGGCAGATTTCCTTACACCAGTCCGGCACAGAGGTGCCAGGGCTGTGTGCTGGCGCAGGAGCCCCCGGCAGCAGCTGGGAACCAGGGAAGAGCCGAGCCGGCACAAGCGGCCACGGCCATCCCCAGTGTGGGACTGCCACTTGCACCAGCCTGTGAGCTGGGAAAAGCGGGGTCCTCACAGACCTCCGCGGTGACCCTTCCTCTGGGAATCCCAAGAGCTATGCCAGRCACTCAAAGCCAAATCCCTGGGTCATCTGCGGTCCCTTAACCCCACGCCTGAGACTGTTTGGGTCTCGTCACTGGATTTAGAGCCCTTCTTAACAAAAAAAACTGCAGRAAACCAAACTGTCTCCAGCCATGTGGAAATAACTCAAATGAATTCACAGCATCCCATAAACCTAGAGCACATTGTAGCCTCTCACCASCTTTCAGTGAGTTATTAAAAGCATTAAAAGCTCTTGCTCAGTAGCAAACCTGTTCAATGACAAACTCCAGCACAAGCAGCTCATATTATGCAGAAGCAGCAAACACAGAGCTGCTTATACTTCCCACAAGCACATCCTCAGCTAGGAAACCCGGCTTCTAAAGCAACTTTTTTCTTTGGAATTCATTTCATTAAGATTAGATGGTAAATCTTTTCCCTAAGCTAAATATTTCATTTCCATTAAACTGAGATTAGCTGCCTGATTTACTGAGCATCTTACCCCAGCCCCAGTGTTAACCTTTCACACCAGGGCATGGGGATGATTATGGGGGTTTTAATCAGTTATTTTCCAAATCAGAAGAGCCATAATTGGAAGCTGCCCCGATGGCTTTGTTGTTCTGGGACTGGGTGCTGGTGAGCTGGCAACACCTCGGCACTCCCAGGGAAGGCAGCCAGCAGCTCCGGGAGCACCAGGGCTGGCCGGTGCTCTCCCCTACTCCTCGCTTACACGGGTCTTCAGGAAGGAGACCTTCCATGAGGAAAACCTGCTGTGCCCCATGCAAAGGGTGTTGGGTCCAGATGGAACAAGCACATGAAAATTTAGAAGCTTATTTAAATCCCCTCTGTGGAAAAAARTCCCATATAATTTTACAGGGATAAAGACAATGGCGTTTTCCAAGACATTCAAGGCATGTCTGTCCATCTTACTAGAGAAAAGATCTTTTCTGTTTTTTTTTTTTTTCTTAATTGAGACTAATTTTGAGTTTTGTGTGGCGGTCCCGCTCAGCACCAGYTGACTCTGCCCTGAATGCTCCCACCATGGGGTTGGTACACCCCGTCTTCCCCTTGCACCCACATTCAGCAGTCACGTTCAGCTCCTGCTGGGGCRGCAGGGCAGAGAGGCCAAACAGCAATCCCAGTGGGGGACAGCAACAGGACCGGGGTCGCAGCGTGGCCGTGGGCTCGGTCCCACCCCAGCGGCACCAGCAACGTTTCCTGCCACGTGCGCTCTAAGAGACAGCGTCTCACCAGTGCACAGCAGCCCCACCTGCAATGCCGGCAGCTACACCGCCAGCGCCAAAGCAACGACCACTTCCCTGCCACCCCCCGCTGCGGCAGGTCACTCCCACGCCGCCGCGAGAGCTGGGCTGTACGGGTAAGCGGAGGGCCGACGGAGCTGGTGGGGATGCGCACGCCCGGGCCAATGGCAGTGGCTTGGCACTGCCACGCAGGGATGCGAGCTGGCTTGGCAAGGATGAGTCCCTCGGGTGATGCTGGCCRAGCCTTTCTCAGCAGAGGTGGGAGCATCCCCGCTCCGGCGAGGTGTAAAGGCGCGTGTGCGACAGGCTGTGGCTCCCACCGCTGTGACGGCTGCCCTCCCGATGTACCGGCTGCATGGGACAGTGCGTGGCCCAGGCACAGCCAGCGCTGCAGACCGCAGGGGTCAAGCAAGCTAACGCGCTGCGTCTGCACCCATCCCCTGGTCAGGCTTTGACAAGGATGTCAAAGGGGCTTAAAGGGGCTCCAGGTGGCCCATACACAGTCACCACAGCAGAGCTGCTGCAAGGAGCATGGGGGAGGGTGCTGCAAGGCAAGGGCCACCTCTGGGTGACCCACTCTCAACGTCCTCCCCACCGCCAGGACCTCTGCAAGCACGGCTGAGACCCTGGCACAGAGGATGTTGTTATGGTAACTGTAATATCTTGCAATTCCACTGATTAAAGTAGGAATTGGAAAGCCAGGCCCAGAGTGGGGCCAGATGGAGACCTGATTCCCCAACGGCCATCGTCTCTGCCTGACTGTAATCCCCATCACGTGCCTCGTGCACAGACAGCATCTCACTCTCTCTGCTCCCTGTAAAAAGAGCAGGCAGACCTGCTGTGCAGATGGCAAGTCTGCCTGGGTCTCGCTGTGGCAGGACAGCTCCACCAAGAGCAGGAGAGATGCCAGACTGACACCAGGATGAATCCACCCAGGACCCTGAGCCCTGTCCTCACTTAAAACTCCACCTTGCACCATCCCAGTACTGCAAAGAGGACTTAAATGAGACAAGGTTATGTATACAATCACTGCAAGAAAGCCAAGTCCGGATAAGAATTTGGCTTCCAGCTCACACCCACAGGTGAGATGGGATATTTCCATCTCCACATGGCTGCAATGCTGTGAACTCCCTAGATCCCCAATGGCTGATATTTAGCAGGCTGAGTTTGGAGCGACAGTTTGGACCACTCTGCCACTCTTGGAGAGAAAAAACTTCAAAGACAGCAATTTTCCTTCCTCTCCTTGATGTGAGGATTCAAGCTGTGCTAAAAGTGCCAGATCCAGAGGGAGAAGATGCTGTGAGCTGAGCGCAGCTGCTGGCCAGTGGGGAGAGCAACGCACGCGCACTGCGCGAGCCAGAGGCATGCACTGCTGAAGCATGCCCTGCCGCTGCAGTGGCACCAACGCCACCTCCAGCACGCACGCTTGCTGCCCYGACAGCCATGCATGCTGCCACCTCCACGTACTCAGCTAGCTCTCAGCCCACAGCATCCGTGCATGCAGGCCAGCGTGCAGGGCGGCACTGAGCAGGGCACACGCAGCCCAGCCAAACCAAGATGTGCATTTAAAGCCAAGACATTTTTTTGCTTGCCTGGGTAGCGGATGCTACCCTTAATCATTCCTGGACTCTTCCTGCATCCTCACGAGGTGTATTTAGCTGTGCAGAAGGCAATGCAGAGACAATGCCTGAGGGAAAACACCGAATGCTCCATTTCCTGCTAATTTAATCGAGGCGGGGGAGGAGGGGGGTCCATCAAAAGAAACTCTGTGAGGGCTCAGCTCTCCTTTCCTGACCATCAACCAATGCACAGGGAGCAGGAAAGCTGCATTCCCTGAAGACACCACAGGAGCCCGTGACTGCACTTCCTCTTCTCCTCCTCTAATAACAGTGATTTTCTCCCCACTTTTGGGAGGTTAAATCAGCCTGACAGGACGGGTGGCCCCTTGCAGTGCTCCTGGCCAGTCTGTCCCTGTGACAGGCGGCATCTCCCAGGACAGCACACACCAGGCCAGGGCTGGAGCTCAAGTGTTACACAGCTCCTGCAGGGACTTGTGCCTGACAATCACTGGGAAATGCCAGATCCTTTCCGAGGCTGCCRGCAGACGGGCGATCCAAGGCTATGGAGTCCAGCCATCACCCTCCAAGGTGGCAGCACAGACTTCTTTGCCTGGCAGGTGAAATTTCCCTGCCTGCCTGTTGAGGAGATAGCTCATGATAACTTTAAGTGAGCAAGCTGGGTTACTAGAAGTCCAGACGGAGCCGTTTATCCTGCCAGGCACCAGGAAGAACAGGCCCATGCTGAGCACCGTGCTGCTACTTATGGTCTCCAGGAACCAGCTACCCCATGCACCGCCAGCTCCAGCATTTCTGCACTGTGCTCTGTCRCACAGATATCACTGCCCTTTCTGCCTTGGCAACGGCACCTCATGGATCAGTCAGGATACTGCTCCAGCACTGGGAATTAGGAGGATTAGAGGAACGTCATGGGTTCAAATGGGGTTTCTAAGCAACACTGAGCAGCACTCACTCTCAGCCCCGTTTTCCCTGCCGCTGCTGGGAAGATGCACACTTTGCCTTGCCTTCCACGTGCAGCCAATGGCCCCAGTGCAGGGAACTTGCCCAGCACAACTGGGAAATRCAGGCATAGGACCCCCACGGCATCCTGCCCTTCTGACAGTTCCAGGAGTGAGCCAGGACTAACTCTTCAGTGCTGCAATGAGTATGGACAAGAGGGGGACCAAACCCTGCAAAGAATGAAGGSTGCAAACTGCAAGATGGGGAAGGAATCATTCAGCGCCAACCACAAGAACTTCTTCTAAGGGGAGGAAATCAGGCAAACTGAGAGTGGAAAGGCTTTGTGAACACAAGCTGCACTGACTCAGGATCTGTCTCAAGGGGAGGGAGGGTAGCACTCCGGAGTGCAAGCTGACATGTAGAGACTGCCGGGATCCTGCAAGCCTGTGACCACGTTTGGTCTCTCCTGTCAGATGAGACTGTCACTTGTGCATTGCACCATCATCCTGGTCCTGCCAGATCTCTTTGGTCTCTGTGGGGGTTTTACCCCCAGTGAAAATGTATCACGAATGCATAGCTACTTCAATTAGCAAAATTACCAGTTCATGTTTGACAGTCCCAGAGCACCCATGAATGTGTGACCCACAGACCTGGCCAGATCCTATCTCTGGAACACAGCAGGCAGGTGCGGCTCTGCTCRGCGCTTGGCCCCGGGGGAAGGCAGCCCCATGACCCTCACAGAGATCCCCAAAGCCTGCTGGCAAACCTCAGCCAGACTCTAATCTTCAGTTTTCTAATTGTGGAGCTTGATTTATTTTCTGGCCCAGTTCTTGAATAATTGCCAGCCATTATGCAACTAATTTAATTTCCCTTTGAAATGATRTGTAAAAAAGAGAGCCAAGTCCCGTGTTGTCAGTAGGTGCAATGAATCAGTGAGCCTAGTGACCACTAGGTCCCTGCAGGGATGGGGACAGCGGGTGATTTTGTGCCTCTGTGTGCGCTGCAGMAGTGGTGCAGGCTGCTGGCCACTGTGCAGACAAGGGGCTCTCCTTCTCACCATGTCACGAGCATTACTGCAGCTCTGTCTCACACTAGATTCAGTGGTCTGTATGCCAGAACCACTGCACATGGACCCATAGGCTGTTATGCATGGGATAGTACACAAGGTCTCCAGATCTCAGTAAATAAGGCAAAGTAGCCACACAGGCTGCAGGGGTACAACAGTCCAGGAATAGCCAGGCTGAGACTCCATCAAGTTCAGWGCTCAGCTGCTCCCCTTTGGAAAGTCCAGCACTGCTGGTTCCCTGCCCCAAGCAGCGAGCAGTCTCGGCTGCAGTTATTTTTCCCCTAGTGAAGATGATCTTGTCTCAGTTAGAGCTGCAGTCCCACCGGGAAGAGGAGATGCCCTTTTGGGGAGCCACTCTGCACTTCCAATACTTCCCAAAGGAAGCTGCTCACAGAATGAGCAATGTCAGCTTTGTAGGAGGAACTTTGTAACCAAAGCCTGATCTGGTCAGCCACTGTACACTCATCATCAACAGGCTGATGCCCATGTTTTAATTACTAGCGTAGCAACATGAAGGTTACTGACACTCTGTACCTGATATTGTCAATAAGAAGCTGGTGGGACTCTTGGGTGAGAACCATGCAGAGGGCATAAGCCAAGTATTCTACCTTCCTCTCTGCTGCATATTGCTTCAGGATGGTGAAAACCTTCTCCTTTACCTCTGGCTGATCACCAAGGATTTCATCCACCTGCATAGGGACAGGAGGAAGAAAAGAAGAGGAAACAGACATTAAACAGCAGAGAAAATAAACCTACATGTATAGGTACAAACTATATAGAAAATACATCTTATCTGTTTTTAACACCCCATCAACCAAAGAGAAATCAATGTAGTGAGGAAAGTGAAACAACTGTCATCAACCGATCACTGAGCGTTACTGGGGCCTCATACACATTACAGCTATCTGTTCTGCRTGTTATAAATATTACAACGGAAACATTGGTGTCACAGAAAAACCCAGAACTCTGTTGCTTCACAACTGTTCCCCTGCATGGGCCGCAAGAGGATGCTTTTGACACTGYTGGGCATGGACCCAGCAGATCAGTTTGGAATCTACTCGGTAGAGGACATCGCAGTGTGTTTTTAGAGGTATTTAAGCCTCTAACGACACTGTGATTCTGCCAAGTGACACTTTCTTGCTGCTAACTCCAGGAAGGCTGCAGGGAAATAGGGAGAAAGAACACGTGTGTGAGCATGGACAGTGGGCAAGGATCTTGACAGCTCATTAGCTGTCAGCCAATGCCCCCTCCACTCCACCTGAGACAGCCACAATGGGCAGACTAATTAGCTAATTAGCATATAACCAATTATCCYGCACCCAACCGATGGGGTTCTCTTCATTCCTTTCTGTCTGCCCCCTGAAGGGAGATGGTGGGGACTGTTGCTGTTCTTTGCCCTGTTGCACAGCTCTTTTGGGTGCAGGGCATTGCTGGAGACACTTTGCTCAAAGCCTACTTGATCTTCACCAGGTACAGAAAAATGAAGGTTGCAGAAAACTCTTTGTCACAAGTCTGTAGTCCCTGCATCTGTATTGTGTTTTCCTGTCAGTTAATAGTTTTGTGCTGATGGTGGGTTTAATTGTTTTTCTCCAGCTTTGCAAGTGTAGGTGGGAACAGTCAGTGAGAGCAGTCACTCACTCTTTCCCTGTATGTGCYACTGTATTTGTATCTCACTACAAAAGCAGTGCAGATGAGCCAGAAGGCAGCTAAAAAGCCTTGATATGCTGGATGAGAGAGGCCCTTTACATAAGAAAGGGAAAGAGTCATTGCCTCCTGGTGCTTGCTCTACTTTGAAGCTCTCCAAAGACAGTTATCGCAGACACTTTAACCTACATCACAAACCACCAGGTACTTGTCGATTTGCGAGAGCCATCACGTGAACACTGCTGAGATTCCCATGAAGCAGCAGATCTTTCAAGGTTATCCAATCTGGGGCATTAAAGGCAGCAGTTCCCCCATAGACAGATCCACGTGCTTYTTGGTCTCAAGGTCCAGCACAGTACTGACAAAGAACTTGGCATTTTTGGTGCACCATATCCCATGCCCTTTCTGTTAAATTCTTGCCTGAGGCAAGACTGAAGGGCTTGGCACAGTAGGAGCTTTTGTGGTGTTACTACCGCTTGTATCAATGTAACTCTTTAGTATATTTCTGGGTGTGTAGGGCAAAAACAGGAGATGTTGACCTGGAATTGAAACCATGAGCATCTTTATTGCTTTCTGGTAATGCCTCTAGGCTGYTCTAACACTCTACTTGCACAACACAGCTCAAATCCTGGCCCTGCTGCTTTTTATTAATGTTACTAATTCTACCATGGRTTCGTCTGCCAAATGAGCCCTGTGAAACAGGGACTCTGTCAAGTGAATAGGTGTGGGGAAAGACTCCATATCTTCAGCTTGCAAATGACATAAGAAATGCAAGCCACAAGCACTGTTAGACYTTCCAGCCTTACATCAGGGACAGGACAGGAGTGTGTAGAGCAGTTCTCCTGGCCCTCCTCTGGCACCTGCAGCGTTCTCTCTGGTTCTGTCACCAGAAGCACCARTGAGAGCAGAGCTTGCAGGTAAAACGGGATAAAGCACCCTGCTGAGTTTTGTGATTTTCTGCATCGTGTAAAAAATTAAGCTACTTAAAACATCTGAGCCATTAACTTTCCCCTAGAGAGCCGTTTGCCAGCCAAGCTGCACTCCAGTGCCTGAAAGCCAGCAGCATGCAGTACTCTGCAAACTCATTTATGCTCGGTTCCTCTGGGGTGCTACAGGCCATCGCAAATGGGTTTGTTCAGAGGGAAGGGACAGAGCAGAGGTACTGCTGCAGGACCTAGCAGTATTTCATAGATACAGTGACCATGTTTGCAAGGCCAGTCTGAAACCAGTTTCAGAGTAATCCTCTTAAGACTCGCACGAAAAAGCACTACTAAATTATCTGCTTGCTTGCCTAAAAGTGCTCTCCCATGATCATCCAGCAAACATTTACATGGTTTAATGTGACTTCACTAGACTGAGGCAGTGTGGAGCAACCTTCCCAGCAGCTGTTAATCTCCTATAATCAGCGGGTATCTGTTTCACATGCAATACTCCACCTTATGAATCCAAACCTCAATGCGTATTTGTGAATCTTTAATTTAAAAGCTGACTGAAGGGATTCAGCTGATACCCACGAATCTCTTTATGAATGTCTTGTTCTTTTATTAGCTCATGATCAAAAAACACAAGCCTTGTTATTTTCATAACAGTATTCTAAAAGGCTACTTTGAAATGGAAATTAGAAAGATTAAAAAAACAACCATGATCAAATTTATAATTAGCAAGAGGCAATGTATTTGGTAAACTACCCACCAGGCAGCCTTCAGGAACACAATGAAGATGTAATCACATTGATATTTTTCCCTTTGCAACAAAATAAGAACTAAAATGTCTACAGGATGACATGCTAAAACTTTAAATGAGTATCAGATGCTCCTGAGTAAGAGAATTGCCCCTATGGATCTCCATTTGACAAATGTTATACTTTCATAATGCAAAAAGTAATAAGTACTTGGGATCATCACCAAGAGAATCTCAAAGCTCTTTGCAACATTTATTTATTCTCCTTGCCGTTATTGAAATATGGGTATGTCTGAGCCCCTCGCTCAGACACTGAAGCCCTGAATCTGCACCCCCTAGTCCTCTGACCGAACCAAGACCARTCCCCTCCATCCAAGCACACTGGCMAGACTGATACACTGGGAATCAGCAAAACACTCGGCACTGAATTACAGCTTTGCTGATTTATGCCTGCGGAAGATCTGGTCATTGTTTTTTTGCACTGASAACAAGCCTTAAGCTCAAATTAAATTCTAGGAGCTTGAAATCCCCAAAACGAAAGTATCCATGTTCTACGCAGCTCAGTGCCCTCGGTGGTAAGGGGGAGGACAGGCACATGCATGTGTTGYTCCGGCTCTCTGGGATCCTGCTAATTCTCTGGCCAGCCACAGCTCACAGAGCATGCCTGCGTTTGCCTCAGCCCAGAGCAGCCAGGTGCTCAGCACCCCAATAGCCTGCCTGACCTCACCTTCTTGCTAAATTCCTGCGCTTTCTGTTTCCTCTCCTGGTGGATAGCTTCAGCACTCTGGACAAATTCCCGCACGCTGCTGCTGGCCCATCTCAGCAGGCGCCCAAGCCTCAGCAGCCCCAGCCTCAGACACCTCCCTTGGCAGGACTGGATCATGGTAGCTGCTGCTTCATAGAGCTTCACTGGGATCCCGTTGATCTCTAGCACGTAATCCCCCGGCTTGATCCCACATATGGCAGCAGGCGAGTCTGGGATGACGCTTTCCACTTGCAGGGGGCTGCTGCTGCTGCTCACCAGAGTGAAGCCGAAGCATCCCTGGGGGCCAGGTTTAATGTCCACCTGCTGCACCCGGGAGACCACACCGATGCTGGGGGGCACGCTGCTGCACTGCCTCGCCAGGCTGATGAGCGCCTCGCAGCTCAGGGAGGAGACAGGCTGGCCCTCTATCTCCAGCACCTGGTCCCCCGGCTGGAGACCAGCCACGTGAGCGCTGCTGCCCTCTTCTACAGAAAGGATGTAGCAAGGACCATTTCCGCTTATCTTGAATCCAAACGCCTCAGGCCAGCCCTGGTTGGTTGTTGGCATGGTGGCAACTGGAAAAGAAGAGGGGAGAAAAGGCATTGTGCTGTACTTTATTAATAATGTTAAACCCTGTAGATACCATGTTGATTCCTTTGGGAGTATGGGCTCTAGTCCACGCTCTGTCCTTGCACCTTCGTGGAAGAAATGTTCTGAAAGGGGATTCTTCTGTTGGTGGTTTTTCCCCCTAGAAATCGCTTCTATTCTTCTATTGTCAGGCTGCCAGCAGTGCCATCRCAATTAGTAGTAAGGAAGCAAGTTGAACTGGATGAAAAGCCAATGTTTAACCTGACATCCAGAACATGAGGTGAGCCCTTGTTTCACCCGTTAGTTGTATGCAGATAATCCACCTTTCCTATGGAAACAAGTTTAGTCAGTTACTTAAATTTACTTGTCTAGCAAAATGATTATTTCATATTTCTGGCATGTCATGTTAATAAACAGCTCATCCAATAATTTGAGATATAGCCTTATTTTAACTAACTCATCCCAATGCTCAGTATTTCTGTAGTCATAAACTACAAAAACATTTTAATTAGAATTTGCGAGATCCTCTCAGCCCTGCTGGGAATATTTCTTTTTGTCCACACAAGACCACGCAAGATTGAAGTGTCCTGCATACAGTATTAACCTGATTAAGTGTGATTTATTTAAGACAGTGATTTTTCAAAAAGACTTGTCTGTGGTTACTTTGAAGTTAGGACCGGCCTCCATGGATTTGGTAGGAGAACCATGTTCAAGGAGAAATCAGGCACATCAGCCACTAACGTCTATAGAAGTTGTCCGTGCCTAAGGTAAACTCGGACCGTCTGATTTTCAAGGCTTACATGCAGTATAGAAAAGCAACACTCTTGGATGCTCTTTCAAAGCTGCGTTGGACTCTCGTGATATGTGAGTACATGCATAAATTGTCCACTGATACCTACYAGATTAATTTGCATGCAGGTTTTCACTTCATTTGATCTTGGCTGTCTGTGAAGATGCTTTTTTRTTCCCACATTTATTTCATTTGTGTTATTTAACACACACTAAGCATTTACAAAAATGAAAAAGACTATTTTATCTGATTATCTTATAGAGATAGTGAGGACTCATAATCACTGACAAAATATCCTTATGAATGCATCTTTAGTTTTCTGCTGTTCAGATCAAAAAGCCAAAGTATGAAAACCAAGATGTTTCTAAAAGGCACTAGGCATCCAGTTGCAAAAATGTCTCAATRGCAATCCTGTCCTGAGACAAATCAATAATTCCCAGGAAAGAGAAGCCAACAAGAAAACTAGTCGCAAGCCCTCCTACCTAGCTTCCCCYAGTTTTGGGAAGCAGAGGATGGCTACACCGTGCTGCAGACTGAGATGTGTGAAGAAATGATGGACAGTTACACATCTAAATGATACAGAAAATCAGTGGGAAGAGGGTACCTCAACCTCATCTGTGCTTATGTAAATTCTTCTTTTCTTAGTTTTCTCCAGTGTTTGGAGTTCACCCTCTATCTGCACCAGTCACTCAGAGGCACAGAGAGCAGAATGCAGTGTAAAGGCATCTCCTGGCTTATTCACCCCAAAGTGGCTGCTTTCTGCCTTTGCTGTGCTCACACAGGTTATCAGAGTAAATCAGGAAACTCAGGACTACATAAAGGCAAAGGCATCATTTCACATCTTCATCTTTTCACTGTCAGGATGGCTTGACTCTCTATACTCTGAACTGAATGACCAAAAGACATTTCTTGAGAAGTCTTCCCTGCATTGTCCAAAATTCAGCAGAGATGAAAATAGTTTAATATCCTATTATAGTCCAAAGAGATGAAAGACACATTTCTCATGTTCACTTTCAGCAAAGATAATATGGAACAGCTTGCTCTGAGACAAGAATCTTGAGGGCAGGCAGAGAACACAGTATTACTACAGAAAACTGTATCAATAACTAGTCTGGTTTGCTGTTGCAAACAGCTACTCAATACTGTATTATAAAGGGCACTGGAAGGGTCACCTTCACAGGAAAATACTAAAAGAACCAAACAAAATGCTGTAACTGACATCATAAATGTAAAAATATTGTCCTTTGTACTGCAGAGTTGATAAAAATGATACCTAAGTCAGCTATTATCAGTATTTAAAGAGAAAACAAAATTGTTGGAACTTATCAACAGGTATAAATGTCAAGGACAGGGAGGCAAAAGTTGAGATTGAAGCACAGAGGCAAGTTTGGCAATAACGAGATGAAATCCATCAGAGCACAAGCATCAAAATATCTCCAGGGCTGCTAAGCAGACATTTTGAACAYTAGCACGAGCCATCTAAGCACAGAGAGAGCCACGAAGAGAGCATCACCTCTCCGGGCTGAACACTGCAACAAAGCCAGGCAGAGCAGCAGCAAGGGCAGAGCAGGCAGCACTGACCCTCGCTGCGGGACTAGCAATAATCCATTTCCATCTCCTGTTCCTACCAGTTTGCAAGCAGGTAAAACACTTACAGAAAGCTGCAGCCATTTGAATGAGCCTAGCAGGGGTCTCACCAGGAGCAGGTTTGTCCCACTAAGGACTTGAAGCTCCCTTTTCCTCCATCTGCCTTGGAAGTGTGTATCACCTACCCACACAGCTCCTGACTCCTCGAGGCAGYTTCCCAGCTCCAGTGTCCTCAGTGCAGCCTTCCAGGGGTGCTCAGTGCGGAGAACAGTCCATGCACTCCATGTCACAGACCCACAGGAGTGAGCAGAACAGTAAAACACTGGTGGAATGTGCCASTCTGGGCAGGTGGGTTGCAATCCTTCAGGCACGGGGTTGTTTTCCCCCCTGTCTCATAAGGCAATCATTACAATGACTTCCCAATCTTCTTACTCAAGAGTTGCACCTTACCAGGCACTGTGAATTAATGGCAGGCACAAAGACAGGTCTTTCATTCTGTTCTAATTAACTTTACTTTCATTGCAAGGAGAACCATGGACAGACTAATTACCGTGTTGGTGCCGGCTGAGTCTAGTGTTGACCTGAGACTGCAGGTCTAAGTGGAATTAAGACCCGAAAGGAGGCAAAACAGATTAGAGTTCACATAGGAAAATCCATTGCCACACAGGCAAATCTGAATAGACAGTGGCTTAGCAAAGCAGCAGAAATGTGGCACTGACACGGCTCCCAAGTGGTAGGCTGGGCAYGCTCAAACTTATTTGGTCCTGTGACCAGGTGATTTGGGTAGAAAACTGGAGACTTTGGTAGTATATGTCTGCCAAACACGAAATATGTGGAAGTGATTTTAGGATCTAGGCTAACTTTCTTGTGGCTGATCAAAACTGCTCTTTCCAGTAACACTTGCTCTTCATGCTGTGGAAACTGAGGGTCATTCTCATAGCAGGGAATAGCTGAGAGTGTCTCACAGAGCACAGACCCCCACACTGGCACAGGCTCCATGTTAAGCTGCTACTGCTGATTTTCTCTTTTGCATCCTCAGCACTTAGGGATCCCAGAGCTTAGCGAGCTAAGAGGTTTTAGGGTATTACGCGTCCTGCTGTGGTAGCAGCAGCAGTGGGAGTCTGCAGCCAGGATATTGCATCCCATTATGAACCACACAGCATCATGTCTTCCCTTTAATGTACCAGAGCAGGCTGGGCTGTCAGCAGCGTTGGTCTGGATGTGAAACAGTCYCCACAGGAAACTCTGACTTGGGACAGTTGACATGGGCTTGAATAATGCCTTGGGAAATGGAGCCGTAGGGAACTGTCCACCTAACTAGAGGATGAACACAGTGCTGCAAAGGTTCTTCGTCTCACTAACGCCCTTATTGTTCATGAATGTGTCACTGCTGCAATGGACTTGGAAACCCTTTCTCCTTCGATCCTCTCAGCTCTGGTCCTCATGCTCAGTACCAGTACACGAGAGCCCAGGCCAGGGTGACCTTTTGCTGGAGACTAGGCACGGCTTCATGTGATGCCTCTGCTCCCATAGAGGGCTGATCTTTTGCAGAAACCAAATTTGCATAACACAATGTCCTCAGTGCACCCAAGGGGAATGTCTCATTCCACCAAAAGGTTGACTGCTGGGAGTTTTCAGACATTTTTAATRAACTATTGTGATGTGTGTGCCTGCTGATTGTGATGATTGTGACAGTCCTCAGGCATCCCTACTCCAGGGTCTGATTCCCTGAATGGCTTTTACACGTGGCTGATTTTCCTACACAGATTTTCAGAGGGATTTTTTGTTTGTTTGTTTTCATGGTTGTTCACAGAGACATTCCTCTATCAGAAGAGCACCACTGCCTAAACAGCCTTTTCTCTTGTTCTTCCCCTTTTCCAAGCCCTGCTTTCCTGTAATGCTGGTACTCTTGTCCAGGTTGCCACATTCTCAGACATGAGGCCAGAAGAAATGGATGTGTTATCACAAACATTTGGGACTCTGAAGTCAAAATGCATTGCAAGTCTCTGCCTAATTCAGCATGTGCTCCCATCACCAAACTCAGTTTGTGGTCAGTCACCAAAATGGATTGCATTTGCTCTGGAGAAGAACAGATGCTACAGGACTAAGATGCCATGGCAGAACAAGACACCCAAGCCAGTATGAAATGATTTTTTATAATCCTGAACTGGGCTGCAAGTCACTGATGTGACTCCTCCGCAGTGTAACAAGGTGGCTTAGGACTGGATCAGAAGCTAAGGCTACAGATTAGGAACAGGGTTCACTGGCAGACTTGGTGAAAGTTGGTGGCTGCGGAGGGAGGGGTAATGCTGGTCGTAGCAAGGGGAAGGCCAGTGCAGAAGCGACTTGTGTTGGCAGAAGGGTGTGAGGACCCCTGCAGTACAGCTGGCTCCTCTTCCTCATTTTGTGCGCAGCAAAGTCACCCAAGGTGAAACACAAACGTGGAGCACAGACGTGCTCCTGCTGCTAGTGTGCTGTGATCAGTATGTTACCAGTGTGCCTCATTAGCCTAGGAAGAATTTCCTGATTAGAGAAGAACTAGAAAAACATGATAATTTGTCACTGCTTCTGTTAGGCCTAGGAAGTATGAGCACCTAGTGACAGGTCCTATGTAAACGATAAAAGGAGCAGTGCTGCCCTGCTCAGACACTGGCAAGGAAAGGCCAGTGTGCGCTGTGACTGCTCAAGCTTCAGGCTGTAACAATTCTGTTCACACAGGTTCTGAACAAGCAGAAATCTCTTCCTTACCAGCTGAAATGCACCAGCTGGTGTTCTATGATGCATGCACTGCCCTCCCGTGTCGACAMAGAAATGCACACTCTTACAAAAATGTCAGGGATTCTGCTTAGCTATTAAACTGCCCAAACACACAAGAGAAAAACTGTGGTGGATATTCAGCTCTTAGTGAGTAATCGCTTCCTTTTCCACAGTTTTTAAGTGCCKAAATATTTTAAAACATTGACAGTGAATTTTAGTCCTTGCAAGAAATTAATTATGGAAGTCTAGACTAAATCTACGGATGAGAAAAGGACTGTTGTCCTTGTAGACCTTTTAGACTTCTGGATCTGACAAAACTTTTACATGATTTTCACAGCATTTAGATTGAATGAGCTTCATCTCTGTCAGAGTCAAGCTACTATTAAGGTATTTACTGTCTGTTTTGTCCCCGAACACAGACCAGAAGGCCACTGAGCAAAAGCTCAACTGCAGTACCTGTGCCAGCACCCTGCTCAGTGGCTCTGTAGTTACTCTTGTCAGTGCAGCCAGCTGTGTCCCTATGCCAAAAGTACATATTTTAAAACTCCATGGGGCATGCCGCAGACACACCACAGAGTTTTGCACCATACTTAAACTAATGCCAGCGGCCCAGCCAAGGGCCCCTTTATACATTGCCAAACTTGCAAAGTTATATCTAATGTCACAACCAAATCTACGTCTGTATTGTAACAGTATAAAAATTTTTCTTGCTATCAGTGGGGGGGGGAGGCTCCCTCACAGTGTTCTCTGGCAAAGCACCTTGGGCTCTACAGTATGACTCCAGGCTTGTCCCTGGGGTAGACTCTAGGATAGCTGTGCCCCTGTGAATTTAGGCTGCCAGAATCTCTCACATTCTAGTTTGGTGTGTTGTTGGTCAACAACTTACTAGGGAAAATAAGATCCCTTTCCTGAAAGTAACCTCCTAGCCACTCTTCCTGACCAAGCAAATTATTTTATTCTTGGTGCAAAAGCATTCCTTGTAAGGCTTACCTGTCTTGCCCGAGATCTAGCCAGCAGCAGACTGGGACCAAGAAGATTAGCTGACAAAATCATCACAACAGCTTCAAAGCTTTTGGATCAGTTACTTGATGGCAGTAACTGGCTGAGTTTCTATGGCAAATTCTATCCAGGTACAGTAACATAATAGGCCATTCATTAGCAGGCTGACCTAAAGAGTATTCTGGAGTACAGAATGTGCTGGAGGTATGGGAACGGTTTCAGTTAACAGTCACCACGAAGGGAACCGGCAGAGGACCTTCATCTCTTAAAGTTTTAATCCATTTCAGCCTAGTTTTAGATGCTCTCCCTGCACTCACTGGAATAAATTCACCCCTACTTTTTACAGCACATAGGACGTGTTGGTTCTAGAGGAGGCTCCTCATTGCCAGGGAACATAGCACCCAGAGATCCTGCAGAAGCCAGAGGGATTTTGCTTAAGAGAAGATTTCACCAATAAATATGAGGATTTTTTTGCAACTTCCTAAAAGCTACATACAGCACAGTGTGCCAGACTGCAGCATCACACAGAGCCTTCCTGGGTGATTGCTRCCTTCTAGATCATAGTCACAAATACCTCATGTCATTCTTTGAAAACTGGGAACTTATATGTCTTTTCCCTTCAGTTCACACTATAATGTGTTGCCCTGGCCTGTAACAATTCCAGACACAACTTTGGGATTTAGCAAAATTATTTGACCTTAACTTTTACTTCTGTTGCTTTCGTCTTCCTTTTCTGCTGTGGAGGAAGGAAAAAGGCCTGTAATGAATAGCAATACTGCCTTTTGAAACAGCTTCATCTGCTTCAGAACTGATGGCTGATTTCTAGCTCACTTTAGAGACACTTCCTAGTGGTTTTGTCTTGTGGTAGCTACATCTTATATTCATGACACTGTTAACTAATTCCCTTTGTGCCTTGCAGAGCCCATTTCCACGGCAGAGCTGCCCGGCCTGTCTTGGCACGACTCACTTGAGTGCTGACAATCTGGGAGGGCTGAACCGAGTTTTCAAAACACTTCCCTAAACAGAAATACTGTCTTTTAAGATTGGGTTTTTTGTTTGTTTGTTTTTGAACTTCTTGGGCAAAACACTCTGCAGCAGGCTCCAGTCCCAGGGGTGGCTCCCCACGAGCCGGTTTGCTCCGTTCCTTTGCAGTACGTTTGTTCTTCCAAGRACAGGGATGCGGTGCGGCAGCTGCCTCGATCCTGCCCTTCCTCCAGCGGGTCTCCAAGAGGCCGCAGCTAAAACCCGCCTGTCCGCAACRCGCATCTCGCAGCAGGGGATCGCCGGTTTGCGTGCGCTGCCCAAGAGGTCCGTGGGGCCGGGGCAGCGCTGTCCCTCCGTCCCCGCCTCGCAGCCCCCACCGCACGGCACACGGCGGAGTCGGGTTTAGGCCGTTCCTGAGGGGGCCCGAGCGAGCAGGCGCCAAATCACCTCAGGGGCGGCCGCTGCGCGGCGCACGCCGCTCCTCCGGGAGCGCAGCCGGGGCCTCTGCCGCCTGCCCAGGCTCGGCCCCGTCCCGCAGGCTGCCGCGGGGGGCGGGCGGGGCGGGAGCAGGCGCAGGCCCGACCCGCAGCACCGGGC
>NW_028186502.1:41454-47288 GCF_003343005.1 Rhea americana | reverse complement strand
TGGTGCCCCATGTGTCCTCTGTAATGGGTGCCCTGGGGATGTTCCCTGCCCCCCCCMAGTGTTCCCTGCCCCCAGGTATCCCCTAGGGGTGTCTTGTGCCCCGGGTGCCCCCAGATTTCTTGTCCTTGCACCCCCCCTCCATAGGTCCCTTTTAATAAGTTACTGCCTATGCCGCTCTTGGCATATGCTTTGTAAAACACTCCCTGTGCCTGGTCTGGGGCTGCACAAAAATAATGTCTTGAAGTAAATACTTTGGCCAAATGCTTTGGAGAGGATTTGTGCAGATAGCCTGGACTTCAGAATGCTTCGTTCCTGTATTTTGGTGATTTGGTAAACTGCGCAAGGCATTTTTAGGCCCAGGCACTGATGTAGGGAGACTAGGTAAAGACGGCTCTGATAGAGGCACTAATAAGCTCCTTCTGTTGTATTGCAGGACACAAGATGGATTTTCTGACACTCTTCTTGATATATTTGTGTTTTGTTCTTGCTACTATTAGTCTAGTCTGCATCTACTCCAGAAGGAAACAGAGTTTCCTTGCACGGAGTGTCAATGGTGCAGCCCAGGTAAGGAGCTGAGCTTTCAGAAGGGTGATTATTTCCTGTTCTGGTGTCGTCTCTTGATTCATTGCACTAAAATCAGCGCAACTTATATTTCTCCTACATAAAAAATGCTAATATATGTGTACGGTTACCACAATATAATAGTAAATACAAAACTTCTCATGATACTAAAATGATGCTGTTCAGTGACACCATAAAACATGAGCTTTAAGAAATTAGGTAATAATAAGGCCCCAAGTATTTGCAATTTTGTACTATTTGCTGCTCTTATTARGAGAAAAGTAATGGGGGGTGTTAGGAGAATAAAAGTAGAAAGAGAGTTATAACTGGTGGCAAGTATTTTAGGAAAAACTCTTTAATGTGAGTCTATAGTAATGCTGCATGCTGCTGCTCCCTAAGAAAGAGAGGGGAAGAAGAGCTTTAAAAGAAGATTTAAAAATTGGCTTTGTGCTGTAAAAACAGAGGGGTCTTTCGGACTGTGTCTGAATGGAAAAAAAAAGTGTAGTATTCTAGGCAGGGAAAGGATAAGGGAATTACTTACATTGTGAAAATATTTAAAGTAATATTTGGTTATATGAGTGTAAATAGATACTGATTTTAGTTATTAGCATTGTATTTTCTTCTCATTTTTTGTTATAGGCACTCAGATCAGTGCAGAGAAATTTGTTACTGTGTTACATTACTTAATAGGTACTTGTACGAAGTGAGTAAYAATTAGCTGTTAAAATTCTACTATGGTGTAAAAGTCACTGTCTGGAGAAATATAATTGATACTTGTATGCATGAAATAATTAAAGGCAATGCTAAACAGTTTCTTTATATGCTGTATTTTAAATTCATTTCTGACTGTAATTAGTGAAGTGGATAGCCTGAAAGTTTGTTGGAAGTTGTTTGACTGTATTATTTTAAGGTCCTTTAGAGTGTTTATTGTGAGCAACACAAAATAAACTTACACACACCGCAGCTGTTTCTAACTCTCTGATGAGTCAGCTTCCATCCTACTGATCTGTTTTCTGTGCTGCCGGTGATTCACTAGAGTGAGATGATTATATGCATTACATAGGTCTTTTCATGTTCATATTTTCTTAGTTCCATAATCATTGTAAGCACAAATCATGTAAGAGGCTTTTGCTTTGGCGTAAAGGATGTCTGAAATACAAGGGATTACTTTATTGTATGTAGGGGAATACTTGGTGTTTTGGTTTTTGAACAGAGTGCTATGCTGTAATTAACACACACGCAGTTAATTTAGATTTGAATCCACCAATTCCATAATGTGCTGCTTTTCTGTCTAGTCGTGTCTGATGTGCCTCCTACGGCAATATATAACCTCTTTATAAAAAGATCTGTAACTTCACCCACTGATATAAGGCGTGCCACTTGAAAGAAAAATATTTAACATCTTCCCAAACCTACATATGCTTTTTGCCTTGTGATCTTTCACATCTAAGATGAAAAGCTCTGACTGCATATTTTCTTTCCGTGTCTACTGGAAGTAGGCTCAACTGCTCTAATTCTTCCACCACTGATGGAGCCGAGCGTTGCTATAGAGATATGTCGTCTTCTGAACAGCAGAGTTMAACAATTTCACAGTTGCAGACTTTTGCCAAGAATTTCACTGAATAAAGACAGGCGTTTTTCTTCTTCATGGTGCCTAGCTGTTTTTGAAATGGCATTAGACAGAGGTAGAGCTATCAGACTGCATAGTGTTTGAACTAGAAGAAAATGCTATTTTTTTCCTGAAAGATAGCAGGCTTTCTCCTTTTACTTATCTCTGCTTATATCTGTCAGATGTCCTGATGAAGCTTATTGTAGTTTAGAAATCGCCCAGTTCTATCCCATGCTTAATCAGTTACCCAGTCTGTAACCTGATATAAGCTCCTTATAAATTTCATGCATTAACCCAGATAGATTTTTTTTGTGCCCTTTGGTCTTACAAGAATATATTAGCAGCTCACTTCTATTTTGAAAACCCCAGCAAGGTGCTTGTCTGTATTTTAGGAGCTCATATGCCCCTCAAGATGAGCTTCCCCAGTGATACGAATAGTGATATGAGGGATTAGGTGACTTGTATTTTTCTTTGAATTTTTCAAAGAAGTGATGCGCAATTCAGATAACACAGTGTTTTCATTTGCTTCAGATATTGTCATTTTTAATCCCCACATGGCTTCAAAGAATGACACAGAGGGTGCTTCACAGACTCTTCCACACACGGTATTTCACTTTTTAACCTTTTGACATTATTTTTTGCTATTGTTTCTGACTGTCATTGATGGCTTCCTCCCACTTCTGCTGTCAAAGCTTTCATATCATCCTCAAATATTCTTTGTTAGGAGTACCTTTCRGGGATTACAGATTCCCTTCAAGGTTTGCTGTGCTGTTCTCTTTCTGTTCCTTGCTTATGGTTGAGAAGATGGTACTCTGAGATGTTTGAATAGGTTTGACAAATAAACATAATATGGCTCAGTAGCTTCCAGTGTAATGGACGTTGGTCACACTGACTGGAGCCTGCATTCCTGGAAGATTTAAAACAAACTCCGTGGCAGCTGCAGAACAAGTTTAGACAGAACTAGTGATACTTGTTCTCTCTTGCCCTCAGAGCCCGCAGTCCGGCAGCTAGGATGTCCAGCTGGCACAAAGGGAGGCTGCAGTCTGGTATATGAAGGTGACACCAATTTTGTAGTATCATGTAAACTTTGGTGYTTTAAGATGTGTTCCAGGAGCTATTTAAATACCCTTCCTTTAGGGGTGCAGCAGCTCTATATGGCAGGCGTCCCAGGGGCATAACCTCTACAGCTGGTGCATGTGCACTGCTGTTGTTTTGTTGCCTACTGTTGAGATTCTCTCTTGTTAAGTTAGCACTGCCCAAGGGAGAGCACTTACACYGTCAAACATGCTGTCACCAACAGAGCAATTATCTGATGAAGCTAATGTTGTCATTGCTAGATTATGCTGTGTGCTGGAAGCACTTTGATCCTCCATATACACCCTTCAGTTGCACCATATTATTAAGGAAGAGGTTTTTCAGTTCATGCAGGAGTGCAAAGAGGTGCAGCACCTGGAGTGTATCTCAGTGTAATCCTGCAGTGGAGAGGAGGATCTTCAGGATCTTAGTGGATTGCACATAGAAATGGTGTACACGAGAGCAGTGAGAAAGCAGCAGAGGAGAGCTTCTCTGCAACAGAATTCCAGCTGTACTAAAATACACATTGCTAGTTCTTTAAAACTGGTGATACTGATGCCTATCAAATTGATGTACAGTGCAAAGAACTGTTGTAAATGAACATTGCTCTCCTAATGTGTGGCTTATCTGAGCACCTCTTCTCAGGGCAGCTGAAAGCTGTTGTTCAGTATGATGTATTCCAAACAAACCTGCATGCCAAACACTTACGCAGTTTGTCTAATAGAAGCCATAGTCTGATTACAGATTGGAATTAGCGTTCACCATTGCAGAGCTCCCACCACACTTCCTTTTGTAGTGGCTGCTGAAATAATTATTATTACTGGTTTTTAAAATTACCTTTTTCTGGGATTTTCTTTGCTTTCAGAGCAGCATAAAGCAAATGTCTTCTGGCAGAATATTGCATGGCCTGTTGCTGTCACACATTTTGGCAGCACAAAGGAATTATGAGACTTTCCACTTGACTCATTACCTGATGAAAAAAGTCCAAATAATGAACCAATAACAGAAGTGAATTTAGCTGGGAGATTTAAAGGAGTATGTATGGGGAAAAGGGAAGRAGAAGCAGTTGGCTGGAGAGATCTCTTTTAACGGGCAATTCATGCTGGCCTGAAAACTAAAAGAGGTGTTCCCTTGCATTTGGAAAGTCTTTGCTGATCACCACAAATGTACTTGATCTGTTAATCTGGATGATGAGTATTAAATACACTGTCACTTTCTTATTACAGAAGCTGTTTGTTTGTTGTCCTGCATATAGCCTTGCAAGCAGCAGTTTATGGTGAATACACATGGGAAGTGTTTGGTTACTGCTGGGAGCTGGAGTTCCCCATCCACCTCCTGCTGCTACCCTACCTGTTGCTGGCTGTGAATATGTCGTTCTTCATTCTCTGCTCTTGGGCCAATCCTGGTAAGCTCACGCTGACAGTGAGTTTAAGCTATTTGAAAATGGAATCTAATTGATTTAATCATGCTTGATTTTTTTTTTGAGGAAACTACTATTACAGTTTTGTTTCTTTCACAGGTATAATAACCAAATCAAATCACGCATCATTGATTAAAATTTATGCATATGATGCTGTATTGTTTCAGAAAGGTATCATGTGCCCTACATGCAACATGGAGAAACCAGCCAGATCAAAACATTGCAGTAAGAATTTTAATTTCATGGACAAGTATAATAGTAATAATACTTTTGCAAATTAACTTTCCATCAATAGCTAACTACAGTTTGCACAATATCTGTCGTGTTATGTAACTGACTGCCCACAGTGTTTTGTCTGTTTTCAGGAGGGTCCCAGATCACTGCTGCCCTTTGCCCATCCATGGGGCTTGTTCTCCTAATTACTGTCTCAGAGATTACTAGTTCTGAGGGTGTCATTTGGAGTCAGGAATAGGCAAACTTTAAACATCTAAAGGTTAAATGAAAAGTTGTCACCTCCCAAGTGTTCATTTTGTTTGTCTTGCAAAATTTGCTGTTATCTTCATCATTTAAAACAAGGAGGTACAGTTTCTAYCTTTCGTGTGCTTTTGTTAGGCAGTGCTGTCAGAGAAACCCAAATGCTTGACCTGCAGTCTTGGTTGGTGAGTAGGAGAGGAAATTAACTTCAGATCAGTTAGTGGTTTGAAGTTTTTAGGTGATATGTGATTGAAATTAATTTATTTGCATAAAAAGCTACCATTACAAAGAAAAATATTAAATACCATTAAAAAGAGAAATATTTCTCTTTTTCTTGGATGAAAATTGAACTATACAGTGTAAAAATTATATTGATTACTTAAAAGCTAAATAACTGAACTGTCTTGTCACTCGCTTTCAATCAGGTTTATGTAATATCTGTGTACATCGTTTTGATCACCACTGTGTGTGGGTCAACAACTGCATAGGTGCCTTCAATACAAAGTATTTCTTCCTTTACCTATTGACACTGACTGCTGTGGCTGCAAACATTGCAGTCATCACAGCAGCATTTCTCATCCAAGTGGTGCTGCTATCAAATATGATGCATGGAAGTTACATTGATGACCAAGGACAAGAGCATGCTATTGAGATTCTCTTTCTCATTCAGGTAAGTATATGCTATCTGGGTTCTTT
>NW_028186502.1:29330-41439 GCF_003343005.1 Rhea americana | reverse complement strand
AAAAAAAAAGACTTAGCATTTTCTTTCAAGAATTTTTTAAGTCTAGGTGTTTTCAGAGACAGAATGCAGGCAGACTGTTGTTGGTAACCAGCTTATGTAGTTAATTAAGTTTAAAAAGCTGAGACTGGAGAATACTTTAAAATAGGACATTTTTCTACAAGCACTGCCTTCAGCTCTCCTGTTCTCTGGATTTTTGTCTCCAGACTGCTTTCACTCAACACATCTGATCCATAAAGAATGACTTTACATTCCAGTGACCATCTACTGCAGTAACATTTGTGAAATTGTTTACAATTCTTGAGATATCTTATTGGAGACARTAAAGCAGGACCATACTACCATGGAATTGAGATATTTTAATGTTTTCTCTCATTTATAAACAAATGGTGGCTTTAAGTCACTGTAGCATTTGAGTCACTTGTATGTTGATCCCCTCACTCTTTCTGTAATATGGCAGTGTGGTGATAAGCAGCAAAATCTCCAGTATTAAATGTATGCATTCAGAGAAATATATATATAAAAAAATAACCCTGCGTAATAGCAAGTTCTGCAAGGAAGTATCTGGAAATCTACTTGCTTTACTAAAAGATCCAATTAGGAGTGTACTATCACTGTCCTGGATAGAGGATGGAGCTATGACCTTTTCTCTGGGGCTGCACAATAATGAGTTTGTATGTGCTCTCATTTCAGACAACTTGTTGCAGCAGCTCTTATGTCATCATCTGATTTAGTGCTTCAACTTTTTAACTAAGCTATTATTTTCTTTTTTTGCAGCACCTTTTCTTGATTTTTCCTAGGATTGTCTTCATGCTTGGTTTTGTTATTCTTCTCACTCTTGTACTGGGAGCATACTGCTGTTTCAATCTATAYTTGGCCTCAACCAACCAAACATCTAATGAATGGTATAAATCGAGAAGATATGAGTGTTCTCACCATCTAGCATTGCAGCCTCAGGACAAACGAGTTATCTACAAAAATATTTATTCTAACGGAATCTGGATGAATTTAAGGGAAATCTTTAAGCCTCATACAGTACTGGAAAGAAAGAAGAAAGCATAAAGATATTACTCTTTGAATATGGATTTTTTTTTTTTTTTTTTTTTTTTTTTTTTACTTTTTCTAAAAGACTATTTCAGGAGTAGGCTTTGTGGTCCTAAAGGATTTTTGTAAAACAATTACTGTATTTCAATTAAGTATTAAAAATAATTGGAAAATACATTTTCATAAAGCTGACTAATCTTCATAAAACTAGTTTTATGAAAACTATGAAAACATAAAACTAATGTTTGCAAGTTTGTCTATAATACTACCCAGACCAGTTGTGACTATGAYCTGTTAGGCTCTTCAGACCCAATTGCCGTACAGAAGCAAGATGTACTRGAGTTAGGTTCAGTTAATGAACATATACACGAGGAACTCTCTTTATTTCTATAGTTACTATTTGTAAACTGCATAATATATGCCACTGTATAATAGGCAAAATGAGCTCCTAAGTTATCTTGGCTTATCATAAATGAACAATTCCTGCAGTAGATCTTCCAGAGATATCGTTGTGTCACACATGAGAAAGTGGTAAATGTCTGAATGCACTGATTTGTCAGTTACTCACATCCCTGCAGGAAGATAGCTCACAGCTGACTGCAATATTCTGATTAACAATGCCTCAGAAGAGCAAGAATTTAAGATGATTTATTCCTTTTTTTTTTTTTTTTTGGTGAGATCTCTGAGGTTAAGATCAGTCCTCTGTTTCCTTGCTCGAGGAGGGACTAATAGTAAAGTTGCTGGCGTGGAGAAAGACGTGTGGTCCAGCTAACTGAATCCTTTTCTGTATCTACACTAGCAAGGGAAGAGCTAACAAAAAACATTGCAATCTTTGAAGAAACATGTCACCTTTTTGTAAGTACCGTTACATTTGGCAAATGATTAACCCATACCTATTAGCAAAGCGTGGAGTAAGTTACAAGTATTTAATGAAGAAACATGATTACTGGCAGAATCTTAACCTGTAGAATCAATGTTGTTCTAGTACAAATTCAAAATAGTGTAGAACATCTTGATTTCAGAAAGGAAAGTAGTAAAAGTACTACTTATCTGCTAAATCTCTTTCTGATACTCAGCTCCAGCTCTTTCCTTTTCAGCTGTAGAGCCCCTAAAATGGTAGGCTTTTAAACCATGTGAGCATCCTGAGAAGGGTATTAGAAATTTGCTGCTGAACTCTGAAGATGCGAAATCCTGGCAGATTACACTTAATTCCCCTGGCATTCCTCATCTTCATTCCATTGTTTAGCATCTGTTTTCAACCATGTCTCAGGTATCTCTTTGTATTTTGGCCATTTTGCAGCAGAAGAAACTAGTTTTTTGAGGCTTTTTCTAGGGCTGCCTGCTTGCAGTCACTCGACAGGCTGCTTTAAAAGCGTAGTGGTAACACAGCCTTCCAGTCCTATGCTGGCATCATCTAGGTGAACACTGAAAAGCACTTACCAGTGTCCCTCAAGAAAAGGATCTGCCTTGAGGYTGTAAGGCCTGAAGTAAATGGTGTCTATGCAGACAACCTTTTGAAACCTCGCCACTTTGGACTTTAACCAGAGATTGCTCTAAAGTTCTCTGGAGTATAGGAGTCTGTGGTCATTTTTGTGAAAAACTGAATGTGCTTTACTCACCCAATGATTAAGCACAGTGTTAAGGGGGCCCGTTATTTTCTTCCAGAAGTTATTCTCTGGGTCATAAACTCAATACAGCAGAAATTGAAAGAATATAAGAAGAACTTTAAATAACTTTATTTTTATAAATGTATTTATTTACATGCTGAATCTGTACAATAGGCAATTAAAAATCTGTATAGGATTTAAAAAAAATTCATGTACAGTATGGCTTTACACATCAACGGGCTAGCTCTCAGAGTAGCCTGTTTGGCTAGGGTACAACGATGCATTCTTTCATAGATCAGTACGTAAGGCTAGTTATCCAGGAAGAAAAAAAAAAAAAAAAGAAAAACTAAAAAATTGCAGTACCATGCCTTACAAGGACTAAAGTAGTGAGGTTAAAGGCATGGAAGTATTCAAGTGGTGGTGAATTCACACCAGAAGTCCTTAGGTTTGGTTTTCTTGTTTTGTTTTAATGCATATGATTAAGTTATGTGGTCTCTTATGAGAGACAACATACTTGATTCAGTTTCTGAATTCTTTTAAACACCAGAACACTATTGTCCTGTGGTCAGAGGTAAATGCTTTTCAAAGGATAGTCCTTTATTTGAGGCAGCTGTACAAAATACTGAGTTAGACTGTCAAATATGACATATCAGTCACTTCCACAGTATAACCATGCAGAGGCTCTTAACTACTGTTATTTCCATTTTAAATAGAAAACACTTCAGGGCTGTACCATCCTGTTAAGCCACTCATCTGTAGAAGCATTCACTCCCTTGCTCTGCAAACAATTACAATGGCAAACTTAGGACTGATCAAATTCCCCGAACTGGAGAAACATAGTATGTTTTATATTAAGGTCTGTCATTCACTACGTGCTCTTCACTATACAATCACAGTCTGGACTTCAACCTCCCCCTCCTGGGAGGCAATCACAAACTCTCCTGCATGTTCCATTATTTCAATGTCCTCAGATGCAACCATTGTCACTGTTGCTTCTTCTGTCTCAATGCTACCCTCTGTGGTCAGCACTGCTCCTTCTCCGATGGCAGAAGCCAGTGTCATAGCGACCTGCTCCGTGAGGCTTTCAGGGGTCGCTATGGTGATTGTGTCTGCAGCATCTGTGGTTACTTCAGCATTTTCTGCCACTGTAACATTCTGTACAATGATCTGGTGACCAGAGTTTGCTTGATTTACTATTTGTTGCACAACCTTCATAATGTGGCTGTCAACCTACATTCAGAGAAAAGAGGCCAGGTTATTTCATGATTTGTTGTAATGTGTTAAAAGTACAGAAAATAATCATAGGTATAAACAGTATCTGATGACAAACAGTGCAATAGAAAAGTAGCATTTAATTCCAGCTTAGTCCAGCCATTCACTGAAGTTCTCATTATCACCCCAAGAACAGGACATTCTTAGAACACATCACACCTCATGTCACTTAAGGTGTTTTGCCAGGAGGGTATTTCCTCCAGTAAGTCAAACTTCCATTTATAGGAAAAGCTTGGCAGTGCACACTCAAGACATTCAAACTCAACGAACTACAATTCAGGAGACTASCCAGCGTCTGATTTTGCAACAACCGTGACTATTTCTAGCATTCAGGAGTTCCTCAAGAGAATCATTTCCCAAAGGCTGAAGTGTTAATGCACAATTCTATTTACCCGGCAGGTARGTTCTTGTGTATGAAAGCTATACAAGTTACTAGCCTCCACTGCTGACGGGAAATGGGGTCAGACCTTTGGTAAAAGCMAGTATGTCCAGTATTATGTTTTTTCACAGACAGGTTTGCAAAATTACATTTGTAGGTAAATGAATTACTTGAGGCCGAGTTTATTTAGCATATCTTTCAGACACTAAAAGCAATTCATTTCATCTACAGCAAGGTTCCCAAAAGAGTAGTCTGCATGTCTGCTTTACCTCATGTCTTGTTCCCTCTATTATTTCAGCAGCTTCACTGGTCTCCATGTCTTCAGTAGCAGTCTTGAAATAAAGGAATCATATTTTGTATTAGATTATAAAAAAATCTTTTACTTCCAAGATGTCTTACATCTTGGAAGTAAAAGACAGTAAGATCTACAAAAATCTTCCTGTTTTCCCCCTCCATGATGCACTTCTCTATAGATAACTCTCTTAAATTCCCGCCAAATCACATTATCAAGATTTAYTTAAAAGTAATGCAAAATGCTCACAAAATAGCATCCTCTCTTAGCAAGACCTTGCCAACTGGCAGATTCTTCTATTGGTAGCAGCCACAATGTTTACCATAGCAATACTAAAGGGACTCAACAAATAGACTGTTTTATATCCTGCACAGATGAGAGCTGGCACTTTGTCACAGAGAAGRGAAAAAAGTGAAATGCATCTTTCCGTTGCTTCTGGCAGCCACAGCCAGTTAAAAACAACTGAATTTATTTTGGACAAAATCTAAATAGGGAGAGGAGAAAAGAGTAGGTGAAAGTTGAGGGAAAGTTGAAGCAAATATCTGAGGGCAGAAAATCCAAAGTAGTCTCAAGTTTTCAGTGTCTGGAGCTTCTGATTAACTGCTGTCAGTCCTCCCTACACTCATTTTCCTGCCTCAGTCACATGCAGGACTTCAGGAGGGAGAGAAAGTATGCTCCAAGTAGTCTCTTTCTGAATAAGATTACTCCTACTTTTTTCTAGGATCACACAGGCAGGGATAGCACTAGTTAGATTCTATTTTACTTTTTCCCAGAAGTCCAGATGAGAAATATGCACACCTGTGCAGCTATTAATTGACAAACCACTGTGCTCAGTTCAGAACAGCACAACTCTCTGCCCTACTTCTTACCTCAATGATGTATTCCTGAGTGTCTGCCACCACTGAAGAAAATTCTACCAAAACAGTATGAGGATCTTCAGAAATGACTGTTGCAGCTAAGTTGTCAGCTGACTGGCTCTCCTCAGATACCATCACTTCTTCGACCTCCTTCAAAGCAAGCAGGCAGCCACCTGAATGGTAGTCCAAAGATGCCAGAAAAATTAGATTTTTTCATAACCAAAACAGATATCAGGAGTACCTATCAAATACTATGCAGCACTAGTGAGATCCATTCAATAGACTGTCACTGTCAAATGACCAGCAGTCAGACAACAGTCATTAATCCTACCAAGACAGGCCAAATAATAGCCTAGATGAGGTCCATGCTACACCAAAGAACTGAGCCTCAAGAAGAGCAGCTGTACAGCACAATTTCAAGAAATATGCAACTAAAGTCAGATGTGTAAAGTCATATAGGACTTCAAAAGCCGTATGTGAGAAACATATGATAGATTTAAGAGTTTTGGTAAGTTTTAAGTAGTGTCCTTACTGAAATTATATGCATCATCAGTTACTATGTACTCAGAAAATTCTTTCCCCCCAAGTAAGCATGTATTGTCCTTTACAATCTCTGTACATCATCATCACTACTCAAAGAAGTTTGAAAATCCACGCTTACAAGATAAACAAGAGAAGCAACTCCAACACCACTAATCCAATCAGGTGGGATTATCTTTAAGTACTTAGTATACTTAAGACATCTTCCTAGCAAAACATTATTTCATGTTTTTACAGGATTTCATATTTTTTAAAAAATGAGTATTTATTTAACATCAAGAAACCAATGGGCAAGTTTAGCCATAGCAGTATGTGCTAAATCCTAATTTTTGCCAAGTCTTCTCAGAAATCACACAGAAATCAAGCTCTTTCTGGCATTACTTTCTAAAAATGTTCTTTTTTTCTTTTTTTTTTTTTTGTTCATACCCTTGGAACAGAACCATTTCAAGATTCAGGGCAGAGACTCCAGTACAATATAGGGTCTCTCTCCCCCATTTAGCACAGCAGCTACACTTCAGAGACCACGTAAGGCAGAGTTTGGAGCAGAGAGTCCATGTGCTTCTGTGGTTAGATTCTTAACAGAAATTCTGTTTTGGTTATCTTCCTCTTTATTTAGATTATTCAGCTTTTATATTAGAACTGCCCTGCAGTTACTTGTCCAGCATGATTTATAGTCAGAAATGTCACAGCAGAAATACTCATTAATATAGATTAAAAAAAAAAAAAAAAAAAAAAAAAAAAACCAAAAAAAAAAACAAAAAAAAAAAAAAAAAAAAAAAAAAGTATCTCCTCTTCTGATGCAACTGAGATGCAGGTAAGCAAAAGGCTGTTAGACCTTTTGTAAACATTTAACACCACCCTAAAAAATCATTACCATTCAAACAAAAAGCAGCTTGTGCAAACCAAATCATAAAAGCACGCACACACACACTATCTCTCACCTTTGGTCTTTAAGTGCCTGTTGAGAGTGCCATGTTCTGCAAACCCTCGTCCACACTTGTAACACTTAAAAGGCTTTTCACCYGTGTGATGGCGGATGTGACGGACCAGCGACCCCTTTTCCCGAAAGCCCCGACTGCAATACTGACATACATAAGGTTTATCTTCCAAATGCGTACGGAAGTGAACTTGCTGGGCATTCTGTACAAAGAGATGCAATAGAAGAGCAGCTAAAGAGAATGACAAACTCGGGCAAGCAGTATTTTAGCTTCCACTGTAACAGTCAACATCTTTAAGGACTTCTTCCCATCTACAACATGATAAAGATGTGTTTGTGTTACTTTTATGTAAACTGTTCATACATTGAACAACAGTTTCTTCCCAAATATAAAGATTTATTAASACTCTTCCTCTTTCCTTCACTAAAACAAAAGCACCTTCTAAAGCTTCTGCCTGCTAAAGCTTCTAAAGCTTCAAAGGCAACTGAACCTGGGCATTTATTTTTTCAATAGCAAAGCCTGCTAACTTCTCCCAAACACAGCTTTTGAAAGGAAAAGTCAGAAGGGAAGCTTGTTTTGAAAAGGGCACACCTTTGTCTTGTAACGCTTGCCGCACTTTGGACAAGAATATGGTCGTTCATCAGAATGCACCCTGCGGTGCCCCTTGACATGTGCAATGGTCTTGTAGAGCTTGCCACACTCTCCGCAGCGGAAACGCCTTTCATTCACATGCACTTCTTGATGCTTTTTTAACAGATACCCTTTTGTGAACTCTTTGCCACACTCCTCACACTTAAAAGGCTTGTAATCTAGAGAGAGAGAAAATGCAGCACATGGTTGAGTAGTATGAAAGCAAGAAAATTCTGCAGTCATTACTGCACCCAGATGGCACCACTCAGTGTCAGAGGAACTGAAATACCCTGCCACTACACAGTAAGAAATCAAAGTGATTTTACCCACCAGCAGCAGCAGCTCAGATCAAAATTATCAGGCTAATAAAAATGGTGCTGTTATTCACTTCAGGTCTTACAGGAAGCAAAGCTTGTCTTAAGCCCGTTCCTGGTGTTGCTGTCTGTAAAGATCACAGCTAACTGATGGCTGAAGAAGTCACARAGTCCCTTCTCTCAACACAAGCAGAAAGCAGGGAAAAAGCTTGTCCCTTTGCCAACTGCACTGCCCTCTTATGCAGTTAAGCCCTTTCCAGATGAATATCCAGTACATGCCAGGAGAACAAAATTCTTGCAGGATTCTAACCTGGAGAAGGAGGGAAGTGATGTTTTCAGTTGAGCGTATGGCCTTCATCCCATTCCAAAATGAATTCACCTCAAACATTGCTCTTGTGGCTTTTAGTGCCTTTCAAAGAACTCTTCCAGACCATCAACCTGTTCTATCTCACTACCCTTTTTATGGGCCCTTCCACCAAATTTTATTTCCAGGAATGCAGTGTTCACTCCACAGCAGGCCCTCAAACATGGAACCTTCTTTATACTTCCTTTATATTTTCCTTCTTTTGTATTTCCCTCTAGCTTAACAAAAGTCAACTGCTCTAATCTTTTCAACATTTGTCTGTTAAGTATCAACTGACTTTGCGTGGCTGAAGTATTCCTTGTGAAGACAAAGGATTTGGAACAAAGCAAGCCGTACTACATTTCACACCATAGTAAGATAGAGCACATTTTAGACAACACCGTACGCAGTAGGACCTTACCTAAGTGTCCTTTGATGTGTGTTTCAAGGGATGTGGCTTCATTGAAAGCTTCACTACAGTGAGGGCAAATATAACTTTTGCATCCATTTGTTCTCTCTGTATCTGTCTATTGGGGAGAAAAAAAGTACAACATAAGTGGGTTTTTTGTACTAGTGTGTTGCTAACCAAATTCCCATTAAATACACCACTTTAGACAAAGAAAAACAATCTATGTTATCAAACAGGAGAGAGAGCACAAACACCACACTTGCAGCATATTTGAAAAATTTAACTGTAAAAACCCCCTTATCCTTGAGATAAAGGCACAGACACAGGCACAGGGAGAGATACACTGAGGATAACGTGCAGGGTGTTCAGGCTATTTGTTGCTCTTCACAACCAAATTCAAGCACAGAATATAAAAAAAAGTTAACCTATTTACATAGCGAAGTACAAACATACAGACTCTGGTGGTTCTATTTCAACACATTGTTCCCCACATGGCTCCTCTTCTGCTTCTATCACTTCATTTTCTAGTTCTTCTGTAGCAGCTACAGGAGGTTCATCTGGCTTTTGCATTTCTTCCATAGTGACTCTCTCCATCACAATTCCGGAATTCCTCATGGCCTGCCTCAGCAGATTCTCACTGTTCGCTTCCCCCTCACACGGCTGCTCCTCAGGATGTGACAACTAAAGCAATAAACAGTCCAACGGTAAGTACAGCAAATTCAAAGCAGCCTTTCTGTTATGACAGTAGTTATTAGCAAGATAACTAATGCTGTGATATAGGATAAGAGCAACAAGGGAGTAAGTTTGGACTGGAGAGGGAGATGGAGCAAATCTATAATCTGAAAACATACAGCTCAAAGGATAAGCCTTTGCTCCTACTATAGTCTTGTATAAGGGCATGGTCAATAAAAAACACGCTTTCAACTTATACATCATCCAGGATGCGATGGAAAACCCTATGCATCCCCACGTATGCTATGCACATACTGCTAAGTCTCATTATCAAAAGTTTACCAGAAGCGGTCAGAGCTAGCAGTTTGCTGCCTTGGTTTTCTGATGAAAAAGGAAGCTATGTAACCATTTATTTCCAGCACACATTTATTCTAAGCATCTAAGAAAGTGGTGTTTATGAGCTGAAATATTTAAAAATATGCCTTTGCATAAAATGCATGAAGGGTATTTAAGAGAAATGACACTCACATCTTGGTCCAGAGATTTTGCATCAACGACAGGAAGTTCCTGCATTTGGACATGAACTTCATGAAGAACATTGCCTTTTGCATCTGTCACTAGATGAATCACAGGTGAGGTCTCGATCGATTCACTTGCAATTGATGAAACTGTGTCCGTGTTTGAACTACTGGATCCTTCAAGAAAAGCAGCAGAATGAATCATTTGGCTTGGTTCCAACCCCTCATCAATTTGCTGTGCCCTCCAAAAACATGCCTTGGAATATGAATATGGCAGACACAAAGCACGTATTTACAGCATCACTGACCTGCTGGCAAATCATCTTTATTGACTACTATCTCTTTGTTCATGTTGAAGCGAATTTTTTCGGTGCAAGGTGTCAGAGATTTCAGATGCCGAGTCAAAGCTCCCGATTCCCTGAAGCTTTTCCCACATTTCTTGCATTTGTAAGGTCGTTCATCTGGAAACGGCAAGAATCAAAACAATAGTATCAAATTAACTGTAACTGGTATTAGTTCTGTATCGTGAACTTCCAGAAGAACACTGCCCAGCTTTTTGCAACAAGTTGACTATGCTTAGTCCACACCCTTGCATTACCTCCCAGAACCCCACACATCAGGGAGTTTGAGGTTCTCAGCTCAGCAAAAAGGGAAAGCAGCAGCTACAGGAAACTAAAAAACCTCACACCATGCATTCCAGCAATAAGGGGCTCTTATTTGGAGTACTATCTTACCAGTGTGACGGCGATGGTGTCGAATCAGAGACCCTTTTGTCCTAAAGGAAGTTCCACAAAGTTTACATTCATAGTCCTTTCTGCTGCTGTGGGTAATCATGTGAGCTTTGAGGATGCTGGCCTAGGGTAAGAATTTATTTTAGAAGATGTTCCAAATAGATAAGAAGTTAAAATTTCAACCATAAAACATAAATACTCCTTCTGAAATCAGAACTTTACTTTTGAAAGCACAACATGCAGTAAAAAACACACCTTTTATCAAGTCCTGAGATACCTCAACATACAGCCAACCTAAACAACTTGCTAACTAGAACACAGTAAAATTTACACTTACTGTTTTAAATGTCTTCTGGCACAATTCACATACATATCGTCCTTCTTTATTAACCAGAAGCTTAACCTTTATCAGTTCTGTGGAAATATCCTGCTCCTGATCATCAGGATTGCCTTGATCTTCAGAGACTTCTTCATCAACACTACCATTTGGGTTTTCAAAAACATGGTCTCCYGCAACAATGACTTCTTTTATGTGCCCACTACCTAGGGAAAGGATATGAAGACAGTTATGTTCTTTACAGAAAAGAGCTTTGCATAGCTGGATCAACTTATTGTTTCACACAATAGGACAGAGAAAGAGGTACTTTAAAAATGGAACAGTTCCTTATAATGTTCTCGGTATTATAACAGAAGTATTAAAACTGGCATTTCCAGAACAGAGATTTAAATCTAAGTTGTGTTAAATCTCAGCTAGATGAGAATTGCACATGTGGCCTAAGGAAACCTTTCTGTTACCTCTTCAGGATAATCTCTAAGTCCAAACCATATAAAACTTCATCTACCCAATTACAATGCAAATCAAATACAAGAGGACACACTACTAACTTAGCTGGGATACAAAAGCAAGTACCTCAAAGCTTACCTACTATAGCTGATGCATTATTGATTTCCTCTGCTATTGAAGATGCTTCAACAACTATATGAGCAACAGTTATGGACTCCTCAACAGAAGGAACAACCTATTGTAACAAATAATGTTTTAGTAGAAGAACTTTGTTTCTTTTAAAGCTGTCACATTATTTTCTCTCCCCTCTAACCCAACAAACCATGGCATCCTAATTACTGAACCACAGGGCTTGGGGAGAAGCTTGCTGTCACCTTTTGTACTTCTTGGTTGAGAAGACCTGCCGAGGCAGCAGCAAGAGCTTCTGGAGCGCGCTGGCAGATCTTCTGCAACTTGTGCTGAACAAATTCCTCCAAGGAGGTGAACTCTGACTGGCAGCGCCCACACTTATGGACATCATCCTCGTCTGCAATTTGAAACAGAGTCATTAGCTCTGGGAAAAACGCGGCGCATATCAAGTGCGTGACTTCACGCCAGAAACGTTCGTGTCCGCTCGTTGCGGTAAGCCTGCAGGCGGGGCAGCCAAGGCCCGGGGGCGCGGGGGGTGCAGCTGCCCGCGCCCCGACAGCGGGACGCGGCTCCGCAGAGGCACACGGGCGGCCACGGCGGGCCGGGCCGCAGGCCACCGCCGGTGCGGCTTGGCGAGGCGGGGAGAATGCCTC
>NW_028186502.1:15220-27758 GCF_003343005.1 Rhea americana | reverse complement strand
AGGGGCGAGCCGGGGGCCGCCGCGGCGTCCCCAGAGCGCAGGGCTGCTGCGAGCGTCGCACCAGAGCAGGGAAGGCAGCGTGGCAGCTTTCCCGCACCTGGCAGGCCCTTTCCGCTCTTGCACGTGTAGATCGGGTTTTACGCACTGCCACGTATGTTGCTGCTTGAGTCGTTCTTCTGCCTGCACGCACAGTGTTCACAAAATACCGTGTGATTTTTCTGCTCTGCCCCATCTGGGTGTTGACAGTCTTCTGTGGTCTCTAATCAGTAGTTTTCTATCCTGTCTCTAGGGACTGGCTGTCTGGTAAAAGCAGTGGAGACGGCGGCCGAGCGTGAGGCATTTATTGTAGGCAAGCCCAACCGGTACATGTTCGATTGCGTGGCCAGCGAGTTCAACATCGATCCTGCTCGTACCATCATGGTGGGAGATCGCCTGGACACCGATATCCTCATGGGAAACAACTGCGGCCTCACGACGCTGCTCACTCTCACAGGAGTCACCACACTGGAAGAAGTGAAAGGTCACCAGGAGAGTGACTGTCCTGCCAGGCAAAGCCTGGTTCCTGATTACTACGTTGATAGTATAGCTGACCTTCTTCCAGCACTGGGGGATTAAAATAGCAAAACCCTTACAGCCTTCAAAGCGGTACCCTGAGGAGGGCCCTAATTAATCACCTTGTGACAGTAACGTGCTCAGTATACCACCAGAAATTGGCCACCCTTAGCTTTTTAAACTTCCCTTTCTGTATGATTTCTGTTTACATCTTGGTCTTCTAAAATGCACTTTGAAATGAAGAGGGCATTATGGTGTCACTCAAGTCTTGTTGGTTTGGGACTTTTTTATTATTATAAGTAATACATATATCTAAATACATGCGATACTAGGTGTTTCTGTCTTCTAGACTGAGTTGAGGAAACAGCAGARTGATCTGAGGAGATGAACCCAACAATTTGCAGTATGTTCTCTTATGGACAGACTGTAACTCAGTCTTGTTTATTCAGGGAAATAATTCTTTGAGTGTGTAGTTACTCAGTGGCTGTGTTTGGAAATGCTTGCAGTGGCTGATGTAGCTAGAATTTGACCTTAGATTGGTTTTTCAGGCTGAGTCTCATTCTAGCAGTGCAGCCCRTTGCAAGTGTGACTTCAGGTCAAAGAAACTGAAATCTGTCTCCTTTATTTGACCATAAAAATTGCACTTGTGATGCAGATTAGGATGATTTCTCATGCAAAATGCAAATGGTATCTTCTGTATACTGTATTTGTCCAGGTATTGGATGTATATGTAAAGTACACATACCTGCAAGAACTATCCTGATCCTAAATATATATCAGAATATATTTAAAATATGAACCTAAGTATAATATATGATAATATATCTTGCTTCCCAAAAGGGAGGATAAGAGGAATGTACTTCACTCATCACTATAGGTTTGATTCTTGTAAGCTTTTGCATTTGGTAATGTAGAAAGTATGTAATCACATAGGACGATCCTGCACTAATACTGCTTCCCCCAAATAACTGGATTGATTAGACATGAAGTTCTAAATTTTATTATGCTTCCCTGCTGGCTCAGCATCAAAATAATTGCTTACCTTGGCTTTATTTGTAGAATATGAATTAGGACTCAGTCTACAACAGATGAATATAATTCACAATGCTATTGTTCACCAAAGTAAACCTGTATTGGTTAAGTGTGATAACAGCACAGTGCTTCCTTTGAATACCTGCTTGTAATATCTTCCTTGTGTCTAATGTCRGGCCCTGGCAACTGTTGCTTGTCTGGAAAGAGTGCCTGCTCAGGTGGTTGTTTTATTTTCATCTTTAGATACGTTTTGAGCGATACGCAGCTCAGGCTACAGGATAGTGGGGGGGGGGTTGTTTTTTTCTTTTTAGTTGGCTGAATTGAAGGCCACAGTTCAAAATTTTTGTATCACAGAATTAAGTGGAAAATGAAATATGCAAATACTGTGTTACTCCATAGATTCCACTACTGGCAGTTTAAACTTAAATGCTGAACTTCCCTCATCGCCAGCTGTTTAGCTGTATAGCTCTAGCAGCGTATTTGATACCATTTCCTTCCACTCAAATACTAGAAATAAGTAAATTTGCCACCTTGTTTGTACAGCAATAACTATGCCATTCATAATGTCTTTCAGTGTTACTGGAATACTCTCTGGATCTTATAAAAGACTCTTCATTTGTAACTCGGAGTTGTGTAAGGAAGCATGAATAACATCTTTCCTGTTTGTGTCTCCACCGAGAAGGCTTACGAAAGTCACAGGGAAATGCTTATCAGGTAGAACTTCTGCGTTCCCTAAGTTACATAGAAATAGACGTAGTGGATTCACTGCGGTTAGGGCTAACTTAGCAATGCATTCTCTGATTCACTTCCTAGTTTTGGTGCTTATGATTTAAAAATAAGTAACGTAGTAACTCCAGGTGAGGTGGTCAGCCTTGCTGAAGCGGCGCACTATCCTGTCTGAGAACTGTTCACTGTACAAGGGAACCATTACCTCGATTCACTGTTCCCCACATATACTGAAATGTGTTGGTGAAGGTGTCAATTGTGCTTCAGAAGTTTCTGTATCAACTTTCCAATGGTTTTTGATCCTCTACTTGAATTCACATTAAACTTAGAAACCTACTTTCCTCTTGCATTCTTCTTGTTTTGTAGTCTCTTCTGCCTATGTAACAGTACTTTGTTAAAATTGTAGGAGTTAAGGATATGGCTTCAGTCTTCATCATCTTTACTCTTAACACGCAATTTTACCCAAAAAAAGGGGGGGGGATATATTTTGGGTGTCTACAATGGTTCTGAGCTCTTAGCACTGAGCTGGTAGCTCAAGGTCATGTTTTTGCAGTGCTTTCTCCTTACAAATGCTTTTACAAATAACCTTTTATAGATGGTTTCRCTTAATTTTTGTGCCTTAGAATAAGGATGGTGCAAACTTCATGGAGTAAGAAAGTGTCTGCTGTGTGTCCATTTAGAAATCTCTAGGGGGAYGATATTCTGTATTTTACAGCTGCTTTTCCAAGTTTCTTGGGCTAGGCCTCGCTGCAGCAGAAATCAGCTGGTAGACTGCAGTGGAGGGGACTGCTCTGTGCTCCTCTGTAATCTCTGGCTTTGCAGAAGTAGATCTGGTGGTTGGGCTGTTTCAACACTTCCGTTTCTTCAGAGCGGCAGCTGTGGTGTGCTGCAGTCTCATGTTTTCCTTTTAATTATATTAAAAAAGAGTGATGGTTGACTCTCTTGGGCCATAGCATTCAATTAGGCCCATTAGCATTCAACTTGTCAATAGAATCCAGGTAGTCCCAATACATTGAAATCACAACTTAGTCACAAGGTACTAGAACAAGATTGTGATTTTTACAATTAAATAGATTGCCTTTGACTTACAGACCGAAGTGTACAAGAGGCCAAGTGGGGAGAGAAGGGGAGCGCTAGTGCTTCGGCAGCGTGAAGCTCTAGGATGAGCTGCCGCCTTGGTTGAATTTGATCCGTCTTGGGCCGTGCTCTTTTGGAAAATGTCCAAACGCTAAATCTTTCCTGGACAGACAGTATGTGAAGGAATTCTGTTGAACTGTGGCTTGCCTCTCTTGGGCTGTTTGGCTGGCTGGCAGGTCTCCATAATACAAAGCTCTCACGGGGGCTTCCAGACTAGATAGGATAATTTTAAGGTCTGACTACCTGGGAAATGTGTTCCCTTTGGGGTAATGCTCGTCACTGGAAATGTGTGCGGGTTGGAGTGTAACTGGTGTTGTGGCGATGACTTTGCATCACAAACTCTYTTCTGGGATCTGAACGAAGCGAGAGCTGGAGGTGGAACATGAGCTCGTCTGTACAGGCAAGACTTACAATGCGCTAGTCTGCAGGATAAACAGTTGGCTTCAGCCCACAGAGCTCTGACAGCACAAAGTTCATGTTGAAATGCAGAAATAACTGATGACAAGGGCAGGCTGCCACTTCTTCCCTATTCATTTTATCTTTTAATGAGACTTATCCAGTCCCACTGTAAGCATGTGCCAGCAGGGCAGGCATACACAAAGACTTTGATTGTATTCTACCTCAATACCTCCAGCTGGCTCAGAAGGTAAGCAGGAAGAGTGTTTTTATACCAATGACAGCATCTCTCTACAACATTGGGTTTTAGCCCTCCCTTTCTTTCTCCTCTCCCAGGTCGCAGCTCTAAGGTTTCACCTTCTGTGCAGGTCTGAGTTGAGGAGCACCTGACTGGAGGTTTCTGTGACCATAAGGGACACGTATTAAGGTGTTTCCCAGCTGCGTGCTTCGGCTTCCCAGGCACGTCTGGAGTTGAAGATCATGCGCAGCCTGTGCGTTGTCAGGAGGCAGAGCCGCGGGAGCGAGGTCCTGCTCTGAAGTGGAGGATGGAGGGTATCAACAGCACCAGCAGTATCGTTTCTTCCGTAAGTACCCCTGGGCCCCCAGTGATCGCAGAGTTCTCGCTCTGCGYTCGCTTGGTAACTATTCCTCTTTTTAAGGGGTGAGCACTGCAGTTCCCGTGGATCCTGGTAAGATTTTGTTCACCACCTCTCCAGGGCCCACCACCAACTTCAGCAATCCACAGTTCAGCTCCTGCTAAGGCAGCTGAGTCTCTCACCTGTTTTTTCCTGTAAGTGTCTATACTTACATGGCACCAAACGATTGTAGAAAAAAGCAGGTTGCCTGGGCAGAGCAGTCAAATTAGACATGCGAAAGAATCACAGCCTAAGTGCTGCAACGCCACTAGCGATGTGTGTGCACATGCAAAGTGCTCCACAGGCCTCCAGAAACCTGCCAAGACACGGGACTTGCTGGATTTGTTTATTTTTATTTCCTGTTTCCCAACTGAGGCAATTTCAGTGTTGAAAATCTAGCAATTATTGTAATGCTTTGGTTCTGTTGCATTTGAATTGGTAAGATTTCAGCTATACTACAGTTTTAGGTTTTTTAATACTCACTGCTTTTTTGGTGGAATATATTTAGAACTTGCACATTACCAAAAAATGGAAAGAAAAGAAAAAGAACTGACCAGTAG
Source organism: Rhea americana (assembly GCF_003343005.1). NCBI lineage: Eukaryota > Metazoa > Chordata > Aves > Rheiformes > Rheidae > Rhea > Rhea americana. Next base: position 22,720 of record NW_028186502.1, on the reverse strand, counting down.
GTTTGCAGAGCTTGTTTATTGTTTGACTGTAGCAAATCTAACCACCCGAAACTATTAGACTCCTCTACAAGCTTTAGAGGATTGAGAAACAGACTTCCCTCCTCCCTTTTTTTTGTGTGTGGGCTTACTGTTATGATTATGGAAAGTGCTGCCTTTCTGCTTTGTAGAAATKATTTTACGTGCCAATAAATTACATTAAATTGTTTCAGTATAAGAATTAAACTGATTTTTATATCATGCTACTAGAAGCATCAACATGATGCCAAGCTTATTTTACTTCAAATAACAGCTTGTTTTGCATTAAGCAACAACTTTATCCAGAAAATAAAATATAAGTAAATATATGGAAGGACAATGAAGTAGATAAGATTGCCCCACACAGGATTGCTTCAAATGCTGATGATTGTTTTGGAAATTTCTACTATAAATTCTTTTGATGATTAAAGTGTAACAGCAGCCCCCATTTATGAAAAGCTTCTTGTTTTGGCCTTTCCTCAAAGGTTTTGTGATGTCTGCGTGTTTCCTCATCTACATGAGGAAAATGGTCAGCTGGAAGAGTGCTTTTCGCTGGGATGTCAGAACTGAAACTCCAGTCACTGTGCCRTAAAAACGATGTTATTCCAGGATTGTTACTGAGTTGTGGCAGTTCTGTGGGTCCATTTSTGTATTCAGACATCCCCAGCAGTTTGCGTATAGTCCTGAGAGTGCCCAAATGATTTCCTTTATAAATAAGGCATGTGTTTTATAGCACAAGGATAAACCGCRGAAGAGTCAATTTTAACTCCTGTTCTTTCCTTATTCTGCCTTGGCTCCCAGGACAGGAGGTTCCCAGCACAGTTCAAAAATCTGTCCAGGACATTCTGGATCATCTTGTCCATTGCCTTGTTTTTTGCAGTTGTTGGCATCAGCGTTGCGGGGATTCTCAGCTTGTCCCAGAGCTCTGCCCAGGTAAGGGACCCGGACCTAGGCAGGGACAGACCCTCGTGGTCGGACGCCCTTGCCCGGAGGGAGGAAGGGGCTGAGACGGGGGCTGGATGCGGCCCCCTCTCCCGCTCGCTCAGGCGCGCGGGCCGTCTGCTGCGACCGGAGCTGCAGAAACTCCCCCGAGGCGCCAGGCAGCGGCTGCTGCATCGCCCCCCAGCACGTCTGCCAGAAACCAGAGCTTAAATTAGAGCAACTTCAGTGCGTCGTTAGYGCTACAGGCATGAGCTGCCGTTTTGCTAAGCAGGCAAATTCCCATGCGTCGCTGGAGCGAGGGGGGAAGCGAGCAGCTGCGGAGCAGCAAGCGGCGGCTGCCTGGGAAAGCTGGTTCAAGCTCCCTTCGGTGCACAGAGCCCCGGAGCTCTGCGAGCCCCTTCGCTAGCCAGCACCTGGGCTGCGTGCAGGGCGCTGCCTGCAGCGCGAGGACCCCGGTGCTAAATGCAGCATCTAAATGCTTTTTATTCTGGGCGCGTTGGTCCTTTCTCCTTCCCAGCTGCAGTTCGAGCTGGGGCAGCCGGGGCTGCCCCAAACCCGTCCTCCTTCAGTCGGAGCTTGCTTTCTCCCTGGCTGTATAAGTCGGGCAAGCGGCACGGGCCGGCGAAGCGTCCGGGAGGGGAGACGCGCGCGGAGCCCGGGCGGCTGTCGGCTGGTGCCGCCCTCGCTCTGCGCTCAGGTCGCGYGGTCGGCGTCGCAGGGGCAGCAAGGCTCCCCGAGGAACCAGTCAGCCTTCGTGGATGGGTCCGGGAGCGCCGTGACTTACTACGTAACCTCGCGGAGCAACCGCACCTCCGCTGTGCTGTACGACAGCGAGAACGTAAGCGCCTTGGGGCAGCTGGGCATCTCGCCCGCACCGCGGGGAGGGCGGGCAGCCCGCGGAAGCAAGCGGAGCCCAAACCGGGCTGCTGGGGTTTGAGCACGAAGCGTGGGCCGGGACCGGCTCTGAGCTGGGAGCAGCCACRACGGTCGCTGCTTTGTTAGAGGAAAATAGCACAGGAGGAAAAGAGATGCCCATGTTTGAGCTGGCTGTTGATGGGGGACGATCTGTCCTGCAGGGCTACGTGTGCTACAAACCCGCGGAGCAGCATGCGTGCTACCTGCGGAGGATGGACTCCTGGGACCTGCAGAACCTCCGGATGGCTCTCAACGCGTCTGAGCAAGGAGTGAGCAACTGCTGCGACCATCCCCGGGGCAGCTGGGTGGAAGGGGAGGAGGGGTCAGGTCCTGCAGCAAGCCCYGGCTGTCTGAAAGCCCTTTTTGGGGTGGACCTGTTCATGCAACAGGAGATCCTCAGGCCGCAGCCTGGCAGGGTGCCAGGACGCTGCCTCTCCCACCGAGGCGGACCAGGGGCTGCAGAGCGTCTCGGGAGGAGGTAACGGGGCCGCTCCTTGCAGGTCGACCAGCCGCCGCTTCGGAATAACCAAACCAAGTACTACCGAGAGTTCCTGGGCGTTTCGGCACGGAAACCGGTGGATCCGAAAAGCTTGGGGGAGGCTGTCCAAAACCTGTGCGAAGAGACCCCCATCTTCTGGGCCAGGCGAGGGGAGGGTAAGTCACGGGCATCTCGGTCCTGTCCGGTTTGCCCGACGCAGCCTGCTCGCGCTGCAGACCRCGACGCGCGGCAGCCCCCCGCCGCCCTCCTCCTCGCCGCAAGCAGCCCGCGGGGCGCCCGTCCTGTTTCGTGCCAGCTCTCGCCCAGAGAAGGGCCGTGCCCTGGGGCTGCGCGCTCACTTGGCTCTCTAGGGAGTTACCCGCAGGACAGCGAAAGGCTTCCTCTCACCGTGTTTCTGTCCTTGCCCGTTTGGCAGATCCAGGGAGGCAGCGACTGATCTACCTTTGCATTGACATATGCTTCCCAAGCAACGTTTGTGTCTCTATCTGCTTCTATTACCTCCCCGAGTAAGTCCTGCGGCCACGGGTGCCCCCTCGTCGCTCCGCATACTTGAACYGACTCCTGAAACACCTGATTTCAACAAGGAAGGTAACATCTATGACATCCCCGAAGCACCTCCCGCCCTTTCATACGGCAGTTCGAGAGAATTTAGGAAAACAACAGAGCTCTGTTCAGCTTCGTCGGTAYAGACATTTTATTTGCAGCTGCGCTCCAGGGCTGCATCTCACGTGTAGCTATCAGTAGATCTAGRCACAGACGGATCGTGGGGAGTAGCTAGTGTTTTATGGCCACGTGCCCTGTTCAACACAAGGTTATCACTTGGCCAGGGCTATTAATTTTGTCAGAGCGCTGTTCTCGAAGCAAGTCTGTGAAATACACTTTGAATAAAGGGATTGCAAAACGAGAACAGCCGCCCTTCCTCTCTCTGTTCAGCCCRTTCCACCGTTTAGAAAGGCTGATGGTTTTTTCAGTTTGGGGTACACGAACGTCACAAAGCTGCCCGCAGCAGTGCCACAGGAGAGCCTCCAGCTATCTGCCCCCAGCCACCCTCCCAGGCCCGTTCCCTGCTGTCCAAGTGGGTCGTTCAAGGTCAAACGCGTTTCGGTTACGATCTGCTCAGAGCCAAAGCCTGGTCTTGTTCCAGGCAGATGCAGCTGCTTCCGCCATCTCCGTCRGAGGAGGGGATGGTTGCAGGTGTCTGTCGGGCTCCTGAGGGTGCTTGTCATCCCAGGACAGGGGAAAACGAGCCGAGGCCCTTTCTTTCTTGCACACAGTCGTTAACCCAACACGCTGTCGTTGAAAGCAAGGCAGACAACTGCTTTCTGGTGGCCGCTGTATTCCCTCTTGATCTCTCCTGTCTCCACGCACCAAAGTCTGGCCAGGTTATCCGAGGAAGCTGGAACACAAAGTGAAAACAGGAGCAGTGGGACAGGTTACAACATTCTTTCAAACATTTTTGTTTTTAACTGCAAGAAAGACTGTCCTCTTGCTTCACTCAACACAGTTATTAGAGCTGTTGATGGCAGACAAGGAGCCATACCCAGCAAGGAGCTTAGTGCGTTTCCGTACGTGGGGTTTTAAGCATTCTGCAGAAAACACTGTGGTGGTAGGTACAACATGGATGTTTTGAAAGCACTATCATGCTGCAAACACTGCAAGCAGCATTGCTACCAGGTGAAATAAACAGCACACACGAGGGTCATCGCTCCAATTTAAACAGGAGGCAACAGACGTCCTGTTATGGTACAAGCAAAGGGAGCTGGTATAACGGAGGGGGTTTCTTGCCTCATCTGCGCAGGGGCGCTAGGGGTTGGTGAGGAAGCAGCRTGCCCCGCCAGGCAAATCACAAATCCCGCGCTAGTGCACAGCCCTCCTGCCAGGGCTCCTGGAGTAGTCCACATCGACTCGCTGGCAACGGCGGCTGCAGAGCCAGTGCCTTACCTGTGACGATGTACTGGGAGTCCCCAGAGAAGGCGCAGTCCCACATCCAGCCACGAGAGGTTTCCCCGGGGTTATTGCTTTTAATGCTCAGTTCTGTCATCAGAGAGAAGTTTGAAGTCCTCCATATCTTGCACGTTTGATCTGCAGAACATGTAGCCAAGAGCCTGCAAGGGAGAGATGCACACGAGTAACCTTGTTATTCATTCTGCATGCCTAAAAGCCTCTCGTTAATGCGGGCCTGGAACGGTAATGAACTGGAGACCTGCATCCTTCGTAATCAGATTTCTTTGCCCCTGTATCATCTGCTTTATGAAATTCATATCATCTGCTTTTTGAAATTCAAGTTAAACAGATTTGGTGAATGAGTACGCCAGGTTCATCACCTTGCTCTCAGAGCTCAGCAGACCGATCCCAGCTGCGAATGCAACTCACGGCTGCAAAACCTGCTAAGGCTTCGCAGAGCACTTCTGGGATGCCAGTGCGAGCACCCCCTGTCCCGCTCGCTGGGGGGGAGCTGCAGAGCCAACGCGCGCCTGCAGCGGGGGCCCAGAACGGACCTGCTGCTGGCCACGGAGGCGAGCGAGCGGCTGGCAGTCACTCACGTGGAATCGGGGCTGAACTTGCACTGCAGGGCGTAGCGGTTGTGCGCGGGGATCTTGGTCTTGGGGATCAGCTGGGTCACCTCCTCTCCGATGCCGCCYGTCAGATTCCAGACGTAACAATTTCCCTGCCAGGAGACAGGAGCTGCCGTCAGAGCGGGATGCGCCTGCCTGCAGGGGGGTTCCCTGTTCCAGCCCGCAGAACYGCAACGCAGCGCAAGCTGCACGTGAAGCTGGTACGTGGAAACCTGCTGCCTCTGCCCCACGAGGCGCGTGCCAGCAGCTGCTGCAGCACCGGGACGTCCCACGGGCCACGCTTGAGGCCACCTGAACTTACCGAGCTGTTGACGGCYGCCATGTAACTGGCGTCAGGGTCAATGTGAACCGAATTCACGGAAACTTCAGGCTCCGGGATCAGTTGCTCRTTGTGGTCCGTCTTCAGGTCCCAGATGTGAATAGCACCGCTCTGATCACCCACGATTAGCTCTGCCTGCAAGAAACGGACAACCTCGTCTCCCGAGGAGCAGCCCCACGAGCAGGCGCCGAGGTGCACAAAGCACCCCTAAACTTAGGCAGGACGCGAAGGCGCCGAGGGGAGCCGAGTTCTGGCTTCAAGCCCTGGGGCCTTGCCCAACGACTGCCCAGCGCAGGGGCACCGCAGAGCTCCGGCTCTCCAGACAGACGCCAGCCGGCTGATCGCCCCCGCGCTCTGCAAAGAGGCTGCTGCCTTCTCAGCGGCATTGGCCGATTTTACGAACCACGGCACGGCCAGCTGCCGCCGGATCTCCAGAACAGCGGTCCGGCTACGACGCCAAACGCCATTCACCGAAGCCAAGCGACTTGCACGGCTCCTGCGGAGCGGGCACTGAGGTGCAAGCTGGCCAGCGAGCGGCAGAAGCGCGCAGGGAGCTGAAAAGCGCATACAGGGCAGAAACGGCTCCTGGGTGCCTCGGTCGCCAGCCCCCTCCTAGCACGGCTACGGCAGCCGCAGTATCCCCGAGGCCTCGACAAGCCTCTCCAGCCTCGGGCAGTCGGGGTCGCTCCGCAGCAGAGAAGTGCAAGGAGTGACGGAGCTCCGGGCACCGCCGCCGCCGGCCCGACCAGCGCTGCTCTGCTCCCAGACCGGCGTTTCCCTGGCTGCTCAGCRGCACTTTAGCTAGCGAGGACTCGCACGCTACACCCGTGCACGACGGCAGTATTTTGTTTCAATCTAACGCATCCCCGCAGCAGTGGCCCTGCGGGAGGAGCGACGTGACGGGCGTCTCGGGGGTGATCAGGCCGCRGCTCGCTTTCCCCTGGCTACAGCGCTAGCTTCAGCGCTTCCCAGCCCGCCTCGCGCTGCTGGTTCCTCTCCGACAACGTCTCCTCCGTTATACGGGACAGGCCCGCTCGAGTGCCCCTTTCCACGGGACCGGAGGCCAAGCTCGGCCATTAATTTAAGCAACAGCTACAGGTAATTAGCACAAGCCCGCTGGCAGGAAACGAGCCCCGCAGGCGGGTTCCCCTGGAAGGGCCAGGAAGCCCTCGTGCAAACCACGTTCGTACAGAGAAAAAAATCCGTGCAGCAGCTGCCAGCGTAAAACGTCTGAGCACCTCAGCTCCGCCGGCCGGAGGAGCAGAGCCCACCGAACCCGCCCGGATGGCGCTTACCTGGTTGGGGTGCAGGCAGACGCAGTTAATGGGAGCGTTCACTTGGAAGATGCGCTGGCACTGGAGGTTACGGGACCTGCGGCAGAAAAGGGCCGCGGGAAGGTACAGAACGGGCGAAGCCCCGGGGGGCGGGCGGGCGGGCGGAGGCGGCGGTACCTGAGGTCCCAAATCCTCGCCATGCAGTCCTCCCCGCCGGTGTACATCCAGCGGCCGTCCTCGTGGAAGCCCACCGAGGTGATGTTCTTGCTGACGCCGTCGTAGTTGATCACCGGGTTGGGGTTGTTGGAGTTGAGGTCGTACATCCGGATGTGCTGGTAGCCTGCGGCCGCCGAGAGGGAGCGGAGGGTGAACGGACCCAGCGGGGCCGGGAGACGTCCCGCCGGAGCCGCTCCCCCGCCCGGGCTCACCGGCGGCGGCGATCATGCTGCGGTCCGGCGTGATCTCCAGCGCGTTCACCTGCTGCGGGGGCCCGTTAAGGTACGTAAGCAGCTGCGGTTTTTCCCGGGAAACCCCAAAASGCGGGACGCGCCAGCGGGCGCAAAGGATACGGAGTCCTGGTGCTGCACGGTGCGGGTGCAGATGCCGCTGTGCGCCTGCCAGAAGCGCACGGTGTGGTCGTAGCCGGCGGTGGCGAGGATCACGGGGTCGCTGCCCACCGTGCCCTGCGCGGCGTTCATGGTCCTGCGGGGGCGTGGGCTCAGCGCGGGCGCGCGCCCGCTGCTCCCCCCTCCCCGGCTGCACCCCGCGGGCACGCTCGCACCCTCCCTGTGCACGAGCGCGTGCTGAGCCGTGCGCTAACGCCCTGCGTGCCCGTGTCCCCCCACCCACTCCGCGAGCCGCACGCTAGCGTCCTGCACGCACCCCCATCCCAGCCGGGCACACGCGCGTGGAGCCGCGCCCCGACGCCCCGTGCAGTAGTGCCCGCTCGTGGACTGCAGT
>NW_028186502.1:9004-14396 GCF_003343005.1 Rhea americana | reverse complement strand
GGCGCAGCGGAGCCCGGGGGTGCACGGAGCGCTGCAGGGTGCCGCAGGGTGCCCGGGGGTGCGGGGGAGCCCAGGGGTGTCCCGGCTCTGCGGTGTGCTTGGGGAGGTGCAGGGAGCTTGGGGGTGCGGGGATACCCTGGGGGGGTGTGCGGAGTGCTGTGGGCTGCTGCAGGATGCAGGGGTGACCCGGGTGTGCACGGGTGCACAGGGATGCCCGGGGGGTGCACGGGGGAGCCGGGAGCTGCTGCAGGGATGCTCTAGGTGTGCAGGGGTGCACTGGGAGCCCAGGGGTGCCCGGGATGCCCTGGGGGCTGCCGGGGGCATGGGGGTGCCGGGGCACGCCAGGGGCAGCCAGCGTGCGCCGCGGCTCCGCTGCATGGGCACGGGGGCTGGCTGGGGGGGCTCTGCTCCCGGCTGTGCTGAGCCACRGAAGACTCTGGGAACGGTGTATATGTGCGTGCGCGGTGCAGGCGCTGCTCTTCCCGCCGCCTTGCTCTCCTCCGCACGGAAAGGGTGCGGGAATGAGGGCTTTGCATGGCAACGGTTGAGGGATGACTTAAAGCGGAGCCGTGGGCAGCYGTTCCCCGGTGCTGCCGCGCTGCGTAAGGCAGCGTTGCACAGACGCCTCGAATCGTGCTGCAGAGCGAGAAACGGCTGCTCGGGGCCGCCGCGGGCGCCGGGACCCTCGGATGCTGCCGGCAGGGCCGGGCACCGCGACGCGCTGCGCTCCCGCTCCCTGCGCCCTTCCTCTCCGCGGGCCCAGCTTTGCTCTTGCGTTTGCTTTCGCTTGCGGGCTGCTCCGCTCTGCGCTAGGGCAGGTAAGCGAGGGACGAGGCGCATTTCCGTAGCAGCCCCTTGCCCGGAGCGATGGCACGAGGGCTGCTGTCTGGATCTGCTGGCCGTGGGGCTTTTCTCTGCCTCTCGGGCACCGGCCTGGAAGCCTGGGAAGTGGAGGGGGGTGGGTGCCGGAGAGGGGGGTCGCTCTGTTGCTGGTTAAACTAGGAATTTGGGCTTATCGCGCTCTCTTAGTGCCTGCAGTCCTGCGCGGTGCCTGTTTACGGGCTTCCCGGTGCAGACCGGTGCAGAGCACCCAGCTCCCGCGTGCCCGGGGCTGGCGGCATTTCCAGCCCGGAGCGCCACTGGCAGCGACGTGCCGGGAGGATGTTCCCGGGGGCAYCCGGGGCTGGGGCAAGGTGGAAGAAGCTCTGTGGGGACGGTGCCGGGAGGCAGCAGGTGCCGGGCGMGCCGTGGGAAAGCGCCCGTGCTGCTCCGGCGGCCTCTCCGCGGGGCCCCGATGCAGCTCCCGAGGAGCCGGGGGCGACCCCGGCGCTGTTGGCAGTGGGAAGGACGCGTCCCCGCTCCGGGGGAGCTGCGGGGCCTGGGATTGCCGAGGGCGCTCGGCTGGCGCTGGGCTCGCCTGCACGGACCCGCTCGCCAGCGGACAGCACCGTGCCTCGAAAAGGGGCACGGCGCCCCAAACCGGGCCCCCGTCGGGGCCCGGCCCGCGAGCCTCCGGGGCGGCCCGAGCTGCAGCTCACGGCCCCTCCGGGCGCTTGCCCCAGGAGATCGCTTCCGCAAAGCCAGGCGGCCGGCGGAGACCTCCGGCAACGTCCCCCTGCCCCGAGGCTCCGGCCGCCCTCGGACCCGCGCGAGCGCGGCGGCGCCGGGAGCGAGCGCTGCCGCGGGGCCGGAGGCGCCCGGGGCCCTTCGCCGCAGCTCCCGTAACAGCAAAACCCTCGCGAGCAGCTAAGAGGCTTGAGCGCGGGCAGGGACCAAAGTCTGCTTTTCAGCTCCCAAATCCGGCCCGCCGATCCCTGCGGCATCCCCGGAGCCGCGGCCTCGGGGGCGGCAGGGGAAGGGTCTCTGATACAAGTGTTATTTTCTACTATCCAAAATCATTCGTGCACCGGCTGCCCCGTAGCGGCGGCTGGGGCGGTGGGTCCGTGAGCGGCCCCGTGCCGGGGGTCCCTCCCCGCTCTCCCGCGGCGAGGGCGGGGGGCCGAGCGCGGCCCCGCGGCAGCCCGGCGTGGGCGAAAGCGCCGGGCCGGCAGCGCCAACGCGGGCAGAGCGGCTTCGGCGGCGCGTGCTTCACCAGCGCCTTCAAGGGCTGCGCCGCGCTGCAGCGAAGACGAAGCTCCCGGACGTGCCGGGCTGGAGCAGGGCACCCGGTGCCCGGGATGCCGGGCGCTCGGATTCGCCCCCGTGCCGGGGAGCCGGGGCGAGCCCCACCGTGCCCCCACCGCGGCCGGCCCCCTCCGGCTCCGAGGCTGCCTGTCCCCGTCGGCACCTTCCCACGCGCCGTCGCAAGCGGGTGCGTCCCGCCGGGTGCCCGACACCCGTCCCGGCGGGTCGCGCGTGCGCTCCAGGTGCGCGGGGGGCTGCGAGCGCCCGGCTCTGCGGGGAGCCGGGGGTGCGGCGCCCCGGCCTGGCTCTCCGGCAGCCGGACGCGAGGTGCTGGTGCTGCTGCCCGCTGCGCCGCCCAGGAGTGCGCGGTGAGGTCGCGTCTCCCRTGGAGGAACGCCTCGTCCGGGAAAGGGGGCACCTTTCCGAGGAAAGCCTTTCGCGAGCGCTTGCGCGGGGGGGACCTGCCCGGGGGACCCCGGGGTGCAGCGCCCGCGGCGCCTCTCCCAGCGCCGTCGAGGGCTGCCTGAGCCCCTACCGCCGGCGCGCCGCTTCGGCCACCCGCGCAGCGCGGAGAGCTTCGGCTGCGGCTGCTAAAGCGCGTGGGGCACCGTGGGGCCGGAGCGCCCGCGGGGCTGGGGCCGGCGCTCCCCCCCGCTCCGTCCCGCCCCGGCTCCAGGCTCCACCAGGACCGGGCGAGCTTCGTCCACAACCTGCGCGCCCAGCCGGGGAGCGTGCATGTCCCGGACACGGCGGCGGAGTGGCTGGAGGAGAGCGTCRGCCCCTACCCGGACGCGCTGCGGGACCCGCTCAGGGACCGCCGGCCCGAACGCCCAGCCCAGGCGCCGTCGGGGCTCCCTGGGGGTCCTGCAACGTGCGGAGCGCAGCAGGACCCGCCGGACCCTGCTGCCCTGGGGGGCTGGGGGGTCCCRAGCGTTGGGGACGGGAGGGTGCAACGCCGCTACGTGGGCTGGTCCCCCCGGGTGGGATGGGTGCTGTCCGGGCCGGGCGTCCAGCGTCGGGGGGGGTGGTGCTGGTGGTGGTGCTGGTGGTGCTGGTTGGCTTGCCAAGCTGTTCTGCTCTGTGCGTGGCTCGGTCGGTTTGCGCTGCGCGTGGAGCTCCCCTGCCACCCGCTTCCACAATAAAGGGTTTTCTTAGAGGCGGCTGGCGATGGAGCGGCGACCGCGGAGCACCGGCCCGCTCCCCCGGAGGAGGGCTGTTGCAAATATTTTGAGGGAAGTTGCTGTGCGTTTGTGGGTGCTGGTGGGTGGCCCCTGCGGCGCTGGTGGTGCCTCGGGCTGCTGCAGACGAGGGGTTTTTCAGGTGCGCTGCTTCTTCCTCAGTCCTCTCCCGTGCAATGCAGTTTGCTCCTAGCTGGCCTGTGGCCCTCGTGGGGCTGGCGTGCTTCTTGCTGCACATTTTTCTGCACTTTTCAACCCGCCTGGAGCTGGCGAGAGCCCCAGAGGGAGCCGCAGCAGCGCYGGGAGGGTTGGAGCTCGCGGCCGCAAGCGCCTGGCTCGGCTAGGGAAGAGGGCCGGGAGCAGCAGGAGAAGCTGCAGGCCACCGAGGGCCTTCGGTTGGGTGGTGCATGGATGGTGTTGGGTGGGGACAGACGCGAGGGAAGCCCTGGGCACCTGGGACACGCGGAACCGCGGCTGCGAGCCCCAGCCCCCCGCGCTGCGGCCCCCGCTGAGACCTGCGGCGAATGCGGCCCACCGTGCAGCCGCGGGATTAGAGGGCAGATTAGACGGCGTTTCGCACTGGCAACCCAAATATCCTGGATTGGAAAGTGGGGGTGGGGGAGAGGAGAAAGACCCCGCTGTGCCCGGGGGGGTCAGTCCTGAGCCAGGAGGGGGCTGGCGCGGCACAGGGAGGCCTTGAGCTGCAGCCCAGGGGATGCGGGGAGGCCCAGGCAGGGGCCCGGGGTGGGCAGGAGGCAGCTGGCAGGGATCAGATTCATGCTTATCTGGAGGGGGCTTTGTCACCCTCCGTATTTTCCTCTGCTCCACTCACTAACCAGACTCTGCAGCTGGACTGCTCCAGGGCACTGCAATCCCTGATGTATTGCAGCTGCACTGCTCCAGGGCACCGCAACCCCTGATGTATTGCAGCTGCACTGCTCCAGGACACTGCAACCACTGATGTATCGCAGCTGCACTGCTCCAGGGCACTGCAATCCCTGATGCATTGCAGCTGCACTGCTCTAGTGCACTCCATCCCTGATATATTGCAGCTGCACTGCTCTAGTGCACTGCAACCCCTGATGCATCGCAGCTGCACTGCTCCAGGGCACCGCAGCCCCTGATGCATTGCAGCTGGACTGCTCCAGGGCACCGCAGCCCCTGATGCATCGCAGCTGCACTGCTCCAGGGCACTGCAATCCCTGATGCACCGCAGGTGGCCTCCCCCAGTGCCGTGTGAGCACCAACATGCTGCAGCCGGACTGCCCCGCTGCCCTGCAGTGAGCAGTGCCTGCGACAGCTAGCTGCGATACTCGCCCTTYGGAGCAGTGGGCCGCAGGGGTCATTTGCTTACTGGGGACCTCAGCAAGGCTTTTAGGCAGCAGCTTATCTAGGACAGCAGAAGTTTGGGTGCAGTTTTGTGCAGGTGATGTATTTACTCTGCATTTCCCAGGCATCATGAGCACGTTAACACCTTGTGCACTGCTGGCCCCATTTCCCAGCTCGTTCTTCAGCATCCTCTTCATCCTCAGTATGGCCGGGCATACTCCGCTCTTTCAACGTCTCAGTCATTTAAACTATAAAAAAATGCAAGAGGACGAATGTCACTGGCCATTGTGTCTACAAAAGTGGAAGGTGAGGCAGTAGTAAAGGCTTTATCTAAAGAAACCAAGAAACGGCTCCAGCCTGGTTCCTGTTGGTAGCCAGCAAAGGCTGACGGCTGGCGACGGCAGAGGCCGGGGGATCAGGGGCTGCGAAGGGTGCGCTGAGCCGGGCTGTGGGCACGGCGACACTGGGCTCTCCTGCCGGCTCGGGGCTCCGCGCCAGCGCTGCCCCCCAGCCCCTCTGCTCCTCTCGCCCCGGAGGATCTGCCCCCCACCCCGGGGGTCTCCACCCAGGGCCGTGGCTGTGCTCTGCCCCAGAGTGAGGGTCCGGCCTGGCAGCAGGGCCCGGGCGAGCTGTGCTGGGGGGGGGACACGGGCGGTGGGTGACACCCCGCAGGGCCAGGCTGCCCTGGGGCTGGCGACGCCCCTGCCCGGGGATGGGGGCACCGAGACTCGCTGCGCCCCGGCTGTGCGGGGGGCTGCAGG
>NW_028186502.1:5685-8191 GCF_003343005.1 Rhea americana | reverse complement strand
GTGTGAGCGTGTGTGCACGGGCTGTGTGTGTGCGTGCGTGCACGGGCTGTGCGTGTGTGCGCTCGAGCTGCCCATGTCCGCAGGCGTCTGCGGGTGTCTCGGCGTGCGGGTGCCCGCCCGCCCGCCCGTGTTTGGGTAGGCATCTCTGTTTGCGTGCCTGTGTGTATCCTGGCATATGTGTGTTTGGATGGGTCTGTGTTTGTGTATCTCCGCGTGGGGGTGGCTGGATGTATCTCCGTGTGTATCTCCGTGTGTGCACCCGAGTGTGTGTGCCGGGGGGTGTATCTCTGCGAGTACCTTCATGCGTGTGCCCGCATGCATGCGTGTGCCTCTCCGGGAGCGTATCTGGCCTCTCTCTGTACGTTTTAGTGGCTCCGTTAAGGCGGTTCACTGGGGACTGAGTTATTCACGGTGCTGCTGCAGCTGCAGGCTCCTGGCCTGGCGYGGGGGTGCCGAGCTGGCGTGGCCGCCGGAGGTGCCCTGCGCCGGGGCAGTGCCCGTGCCGAGGGCTCRCACAGCCCCAGCATGGCTCCGTGCGCTGCACCCCCTCCTGCCCCGCTTCCCTCCCTCCCTCCCTCCCTTCCAGGGAATGACGCTCCCCAGATGTGGGCATCCCCCATGTCCCCCGGGCTGGCGTGGCACTGTTAGTTCCTAGCAGTGCTGGAGTGTTCTCAGCAGGGTAGGGCTGGCGTGGGGCCCCCCATGTCCCTGGAGCCATGCAGGGTGGGCATGGGGTCCCCCACGTCCCTCAGACTGTGCCGGGCTGGCATGGGGTCCCCAGCATCCCTGGTGTCATGCTGGGCTGGCATGGGGTCCTTCATGTCCCCAGGACCATGCAACGTGGCATGGGGTCCCCATGTCCCTGGTGCTGTGAAAGGTAGCATGGGGTCCCCCGCACTGCCAAGGCCGTGCAGGGCTGGCATGGGGTCCCCACGTCCCCAGGGCCATGCAGGGCTGGCATGGGGTCCCCACGTCCCCAGGGCCATGCAGGGTGGCTTAGGGTCCCCCACGTCCTCAGTGCCATGCAGGGCTGGCGTGGGGTCCCCATGTCCCCAGGGCCATGCAGGGTGGCATGGGGTCCCCCACGTCCTCGGCACCGTGCAGGGCTGGTGTGGGGTCTCCACATCCCTGGGGCCATGCAGGGTGGCTTGGGGTCCCCCATGTCCCCAGGGCCATGCAGGGTGGCTTGGGGTCCCCCACGTCCTCGGCGCCGTGCAGGGCTGCTGCGGGGTCCCGCTGTCCCCGATGGTGCAGCTGCTCTTCCACCACCGTCAGTCCGGCTGGTCCAGCCCGGCGCGCCCCGTGCCCTGGCAACCCCAGCAGTGCCAGGGGCTCCCACTGCCTCCTCCCCAGCCGGCTCCATCTCCCGCCTTTCCCGTGCTGCGATCCGCCTGCCGACGCGGGAACGACCCCCGCGCGCCCTGCCACTGCCCAGCCCGGCCGCGTCCCCTTCCCGCCCGGCAGCGGGCACGTGCGCGGCAGCAGGTCCCGCGGCGGCGGTGGTGCCGGCGCAGCGAGCAGGGGCTGCGCCCGCCCCCGGAGCGTCCGTGCGTCCCCGGCGCCTCCGCGGCGCCCCGTTCCCACGCGTGCCTCCGGCGCTCCCCCCGCGCTTCCGCACGAGGAAGATTTGTAACTTAGCTCCGCTATCTGGATAATATCCTATTCATGTGGGGTTTAAAAATGAGATTTTAAAAATCCCTGTGTGAATTAACACGGGTTGCCATGGCGACGTGGGGCCCGGTGCGGCGTGCGGAGTAAGAGTTTTCCCGGGCTCCGGCCGGGCCGCAGCGTGCACCGCGCTCGCTTCCCGGGCATCCATAATTGATGAGGTTGTCTGCAAGTTACGCAAATCCGATGCAGGATTTTGGCAGCAAACTGGTTCCTGCCCGCTGCCCTCCTCCGAGGATGCTACCTCGAAGAATCGTAGTGACTTGGCGTTTTCCGGCGCGGGGCTCCGGGCGGCGGGAGCCGTGGAGCAGCCGGGAAGGCGCCGTTCCCGCGGTGGCTTCGCTGCGCCGTTCCTCGCCGGAGCGCGCGGGCTCCCAGCGGGGCTGGCCGGGGCTTTGGACGCCGCGGGGCGGCCGCCCGCCTCCGCCGGGGGCTTTGCGAAGGGCCCGCGCCAGGGCAGGGTGCGGGCTGGCTGCCCGGGGCGGCGGAGCCCTCGCTCGCTGCCGCCGGCCCCGCCGGCGCGGCCTCCTTCGCGGCTGCCGGTTAATTCTGGGGTTTTCTTTGCCCGCGCTTGATTGCATTAATAATCTCCTCTGATAACCGTGTTTAATAAAACCGGGCTAATACGGCGCAGTTAGGAAATGTCTTTGGCATTTCACAATTCAATTTCCACGCAGGCGAATGCGACCACGGCGGCGGGCGGCCGCCGTCCCTGCTGACGGCTCCCGGTGCCGCCGGAGCCTGGAAACCGCGCGGCGGAGCCGGCGGAGCCGCTAAACGGGGGCGTCCCGGGCACGGGAACGTGGCGCCGCAGCCCGGAGCGGGAGAGGGGCGCCGG
>NW_028186502.1:4284-5310 GCF_003343005.1 Rhea americana | reverse complement strand
GGGCTGCCCGGGAGCCCCGCGGAACCCGGCCCGACCCCAGGGAGCCCCCGGCCCTCCCGGAGGCGCGGGGCGCTCGCCTGCCGGCGCTGCCGGGGCCGCGGCGCTGCAGCATCCCCGTCCCCGGCGGAGCGCCCCGGGTGCCCTCGCCTGCGCCGTTTCCTTTAGCCCGGCCGGGCCTGGCTCCCTCCCGGCTCTGCCCGCGCTCCCTGTTAACCCTTCCCTGCCCCGACGAGCCGCGTGCGTCCCCGGGGCCAGCTGCAGCTCCGAACGCCGCCGGAGCGTTTCTGTGCGATGGAGTCCCGGCCAGCCGCGTGCTGTGCCGTGCTGTGCCGTGCCGTGCCGGCTGCGGCGCCCAGGGCAGGCCGTGCTCCTGTCGTGCACCGTGCAGCACCGGTGCCGCACGGCTCCCGGGGTGCGGGCGCCCTGGGAGCACCGCTCGGCGGCACAGGACCCCGATGGGCCCTTGGGTGCTCCCGGCTGGCCGTGCGCAGCGCGGGGGCTCCTGCCGTTGCTCGGTGCCG
Source organism: Rhea americana (assembly GCF_003343005.1). Lineage (NCBI taxonomy): Eukaryota > Metazoa > Chordata > Aves > Rheiformes > Rheidae > Rhea > Rhea americana. Next base: position 4,789 of record NW_028186502.1, on the reverse strand, counting down.
TGCCGCAGGTGCTGGCTCTGCCGCGGTGCGTGGCCCCGGCAGCAGAGCTGCAGCCAAGCGGCTGCACCTGCATGTGCTGCCCGCGAAGCTCTTCCTTCTCCTCCTCCTCCCGCTCCTGGTGCCTGCCCGGCAGGGCCGGCACTGCCCGAAGAGCCGAGGGCGGTCTGCCCTGCGCTGGACGCGCTCCGCAAGCCCGGCTCCGCGCCGGCCGCGTCCCTGTGCCGCCCTGCGGCCCCTCTTCGGAGTCGCCCTCCCCGGCCTCGGGCGCGCTGCCCGCCCGGCGCATCCCTGCGCGGGGTGCGGAGCGACTCCCCGGCGGCTCGGCTGCTCGTGTCAGACCAGAGGGATTTTTAAGCCGTAATGAAATGTTAATGGTATTTTCCAACCCAGTACGGCAGTAGAAAATGAGGTGTTTAACGCCGGGCTCCGCACTGACAGGAGCAATCAGCCTGAAAAATGGGCAGCGGGGCTGCAGCGCGGCGCTCCCGCCGGGCACGTGCCGCCC
>NW_028186502.1:3248-4269 GCF_003343005.1 Rhea americana | reverse complement strand
CCGGCGGTGCCCGGCCGCCGTGGGGAGCGCCTGCTCTGCCCCGAGTCTCCTTGGGCCTCGGCAGCAAGGTCGCTGCCGCCGGGCTGGTGTGGAGCCAAGCGATTAGAGCAGGGATTGAGGCGGCCTCGCGGCTGCCGGGCCCTGGGGCGCCGCGGGTGGGTTGGGGTTGCAGCCTGCACGGGCGCTGCCTCCCCGAGCACCGTGCTGCYGGTGTGCCCCCGTGCCCATGTGCATCACCGTGCTCACGTGCATCCCCGTGCCCATGCACATCCCTGTGGCAATGCACATCCCTGTGCTCTTGCACATCCACGTGCCCGTGTGCATCCGTGTGCATCCGTGTGCCCGTGTGCATCCGTGTGCCTGTGTGCATCCCTGTGCCCATGCTCGTCCTCATCATGCTCCGCTGGCTGCCTCCAGCAGCGCACGCTTCCCGGGCCCGGCGCGGAGCTCGGCGCTGGGCACCGGTCTCGGCTGCAGCAGCGGCCAGCTGATCCCTTCCGGCGGAGGCCGGCGGGAGCTTGGCGCCGTGCCGCCTCCTCGCCGAGGCCCCCGCAGGTTTTTGGTGCGTTAATGCCGGAGCCGCCTGAGCGCACAAAGCAGCAGCGGGCCCTGCTCCTGCATTGCAGCTGGCCTGTTTACAGCGCGCTCCTCGGCGGCTCCGCGCTGCTCATCAGCAGCTATTCTTCCGGCTGTCTCCGTTCCAGCCTTCACAAATCCTGGGATTGCCTCTGACTAAGCCCTGGCGGCCCGGCTCCCCGGCAGGGAAAGGGGCCGGCAGCCCCACGCAGCCCCTCGCCGGCCTCCCCGCAACCGCTGTGCCGGGGACGCTGGGGATGGGCAGCGCTGGGAGCAGCCCGCACGCGCCCCCACCCCCGGCACCCTGCCGAGGCCGCTCTGCGGATCCCTGATCCGCGAGCTCGGAGCCGGCGCCAGGGCAGCGTGCGCTCGCTCGCTGCCCCGGGCTTTCTTCAGGCTCCCTGCACGGCCGTGCGATTGCACGTGCGCAGGGGTGCGTGCACGC
>NW_028186502.1:0-1112 GCF_003343005.1 Rhea americana | reverse complement strand
GCAGCCCCAGGAGGGGCCGCGGGGCCGGGCGGCAGCGGGGCCCCGCAGCGACCGCCCGGGCTCGTCCTTCCCCGCCGCGATGGCTCGGGAAGTGCGGACAGGAGAATATTGCTGCTCTCGCCAGGGCTCGTAACGCAACTCGAGCTTTCAGCCCCCGGTGCCGGCGTGGCACTCGTCTGCCAGGAGATAATTAAGAGCAGCTATTTTTGATGCTTCCTTGAGCTGCTGTGGCAGCTCAYGGCGATGCCGTTGCAGGATCCCCCTCACCCACTGAAACAAGTGCTCGGCTCCTCCACAACCGTCTTCCCCGCACGGGCGCGGGAACGCGGGGCGCAGGAATGTGGGGCCCAGGAACACTGCACCTGCGGGGCGCGGGAACGCGGGGCGCGGGAACGCGGGGCGCGGGAATGTGGGGTGCGGGAATGTGGGGTGCAGGAACACCGCACCTGCGGGGTGCGGGAACGCGGGGCGCAGGAATGTGGGGCGCAGGAACASCGCACCTGCGGGGCACGGGAACGCGGGACACGGGAACGCGGGGCGCGGGAATGTGGGGTGCAGGAATGTGGGGCGCAGGAACACCGCACCTGCGGGGCGCGGGAACGCGGGGCGCGGGAATGTGGGGTGTGGGAACGCCGCACCTGCGGGGCGCGGGAATGTGGGGCGCGGGAATGTGGGGTGTGGGAACACCGCACCTGCGGGGCGCGGGAATACGGGGCATGGGAATGCAGGAATGTGGGGCGTGGGAATGCTGCACCTGTGGGGTGCGGGAACGCGGGGCATGGGAATGCAGGAATGTGGGGCGCAGGAACGCCGCACCTGCGGGGTGCGGGAATACGGGGCATGGGAATGCAGGAATGTGGGGCGCAGGAACGCCGCACCTGCGGGGCGCGGGAATACGGGGCATGGGAATGCAGGAATGTGGGGCGCAGGAACGCCGCACCTGCGGGGTGCGGGAATACGGGGCATGGGAATGCGGGAATGTGGGGCGTGGGAACGCCGCACCTGTGGGGTGCGGGAATACGGGGCATGGGAATGCGGGAATGTGGGGCGCGGGAATGCCGCACCTGCGGGGTGCGGGAATGCGGGGCATGGGAATGCGGGAATGTGGGGCG
>NW_028186501.1:6637454-6675107 GCF_003343005.1 Rhea americana | reverse complement strand
CTTTAGATGGTGAAGCTTGAAACCGTCTGGGTGCTCAGTTCTGCTGCCCACATGCAGTCGGCTCACCCCTAGGCACGCTTTAGCAATCCACCTGTGTTTGGAGTCACATCTGCCAGCCCTACGTGCGTGTCTCAGGTCTAGTATGATGTCCCAGGTTGCTTAAAGAGGCCTATGCTTAGGCAACCAAATGGAGCCACGGCTGTCCCCATATTCAGAGAAGTCTCTGAACATGAACCAGGGCTCTGAACTGCTGTTATAGCTGTCAAGACAGTTGCGAGGACATTTCACCTTTTACACGTCAGGAGAGAGGGGCTGCAGCTGAGTGTGTAAAAGGAGATAGATAATATGCCRTGGTGAGGTGGTGTTCTGGCAACCCAGTAATAAGGGATCCAACATACCATTTGTCACTCAAGAGGAACTAGGTGTCAAGAYTTTTTGACTGGGCAAAGAGAGAGACCAATGAGTATTTTGCTTCTGTAGATACGAGTCAGGTAGGGGGCAGGGGTGTTCTTCARAAGGCCTACCCGTTGTGAAAGAAAGCTTATGTCCAGGAGGCACCTGAAGCAGCACAGAAGTACCAGAAGCTGCAAGTATTCTTTAAGAGAGCAAACCTTAAGGTACTGCAATATGCTGAGAAGCATTCTTGGGGATGATTAGGACTCATGCTACTCAAAATACCTTACTGATTTTTAGGGCATCAKATTGGGAGAGTCTCACAGGGGTGTGAAAACAATAAATAAGAAAATATAAGGGTGCAGAGTTTGGATGTGTTCCTTAAAGGGGGACATTGTATCCAGAGATGGAATACAAGGAGTTTCTGTGATTTGTATTTCCTGTGGGAGAGGCCTATGGTAATTCAGAATCATTTTTTTGTCYTACCAGTGTCCCTTTAAACTTGAATGAATTCCTCCTGGTTTTCCTCTGTGGAAGRTAATTTTGTGGGGCTCATGTCTGAGGGCTAAATACTGCAATTCACTTCTATGTTGATATTATGGAAGAATCTATATAAAATGGTAAATATTAAGGAAAAATCAGATTTGTTTATACACCACAGATTTTCTCCTAAAGGATAAATYGTTCACTTAGTAGCTGATAYAGTACTTCTGTGTTGACTACAGTCTAAAATCTTTCTCCTGCATTTCACAAGTGCATCCTTCACCTCTSTCTTCCTCAGGGTGTGGATGAGGGGTTTAAGCATGGGGGTCACCAGTGTGTAAAGCACCACCTTGTCTAGACTGATGTGGCTGGACCTGGGCAGTAGGTACATGARGAAAGTTGTTCCAYAGAATAAGGAAACAACCATCAAATGGGAGGCACATGTGTTGAAGGTCCTGGACCTGTTCTATGCAGAGTGCCTCCTCAGGACAGTGGAGATAATATAGCTGTAGGAGAGCAAAATAATCACATTTGTGCCTACTGTGTTTATGACAAAAAATACAAAGATCACCATTTCATTGTGGTAGATGTCAGGGCAAGCAAGCTTTAGCGTGGGGCTGGTGTCRCAGAAGAAGTGGTCAATCAGATTAGGTCCACAGAAAGATCCCCCAAATGTGCTGCATGTGCATATCATGGCACTGAGAAACCCAATGAGTAAGAAACTGCTACCAGCTGCATGCGAACTTGCTTGGAGATGATCATCACATAAAGCAGTGGATTGCAGATAGCAATGTATATCAGTCCAAGGCCATCGCAGCAAGGAGGTAACATTCAGCAGCAGCAAAGAAAGTAAAGCCATGGAACTATGTCACACATCCAGCAAAATAAATGTTTTTATTCTCTACTAGTATCTTGGAGGTGACCACTGTGGAATAGCAGGCATCAGTGAATGACAAATGGGCGAGGAAGTACATTGGGGTATGGAATCTGAGATCAATTTACACCAAAACCATAGTCCCAAAGTTCCCCACCAAAGTGACAATATAAATTAGTAAAAATGATCTAAAGAGAGGGATCTGYGCAAATGGCCTGTCTATAATTCCCAAGAGGATGAATTTGTTGTATGTATGATTTTGTCCCATGGCCAAATGCTACCTGCTGAGGCAAAAGGAAGGAAAATGCCAAAACGATATAAAGAAGTTTCAGTTTTGGGCAAGATTTCACTCCAATCAATCATCAATTTAATTGCTGCATTTTGATGTATTCTGCTATAATATTTTCTCAATCTGTGTATTTTTTTTTGTCTTTCAGCTGGGATGCTTAGAATGCAGAATAAGTTGAAGCAATACAAATGCCACATTTGTTTCTATATCTGGATACACAGAAGTAGGTRTTTTTTTCTAGCATCTGGKTTTTTTTGGATTTAAGGAAAAATATCACATTTTTGTCAGTTTCAGTTTGAAAGAAATTTTGAATTTCCACTGATTGTATTCACAAAAGAACTGGAAGAGAACTGTTATGTAATGAAACTAACAACATCTACAGAACATATTATATTATTTATAAGGAAATCTAGTGAAATCCATGTCAGCAAAACTCAAMATAGAAAATATAGTTCAGCTTTACAATTTTGAGAACTTTCCAACATTTTCATTTGGCTTCTAATTCCAGTCTGAAAATTCCAGTCTGAAATTCCAGTTCCAGCCTGAAAATCATATTTAGCAAATAACTGAATACAATTTACAGTGGATAAATGTCATATTGATAAATTCATGGTTTGTATCTTCATGAGCTCCAGTATATTGAAACATTCTGGAAAATACAGGCATTATGTTAAGATGTTTACTTGAAAACTGAGTTAATTTTAAAACATACTCATTCCAAAGGCCATTTTATTAACGACTATTCTTATTGTGATGACAATTCTAAATTTTACATTTCATCTTGCTTTAATAGTTGCCTAAATCAGTCCTTGCATTAGTTGCCTCAATAAAAGAAAAGCAATCTGAACAAGCTGCTATGGCTTTGTCTTATGGTGAAGGAATCCTACTTTGGTATAGCTCGTTTCTGAAGGATTCTGAAGAAAAGGTGTAAGAGGAAACGAGCAAGAAAGCCCCTTGCCCAGAGAAAGCTGAGGCTCTGCTTTGTCGAGCCCCCCTATGCATTCACCACTATCAAGTAGTGGGAAATAAGGTTTTATCCCAAAGGAAGCAGAGAACTTCGTGGGTAGGCGTATTAATCTGTTCACGTGCAGAGAAGCTGTGGAGGTGTAGCTTGCCTGACACGAAGAAAGACACACTCCTTTTCAGACCCCAGCTACTGAGCCTGTGGGGTGATCGAGAGGAAAATATGGTCCAGCGTGCTGTCCTGGGATTAAACCTCCAGGGCTCTGCTCTGGGCTGTTTACTGTAGCAAAAAGAAAGAATGAAACATGACTCTGAAAGCCACGGTGCTAAATCAGATATTTGAAAGATCTTATGTGTGTAAGCAGCTACTAAGCACAGATACAAACAAAACAAGTGACATTGATGACCCCCTGACCTGCTCATATTGTACTTCTTCAGAGATACCTGTGGACTAGGCAAAGATTTCAGTCTGACCTTTCMTACAGAGACATTTCAGATATTTCAAAGGATATTACTACATCCCTCAAAAGTTCCTAAAACACAACAAATGAATCCCTTTCTGGAGCTGCTGATTTCTTTCCACTGACCCTGGGCAACCTAGCTTTCCAGCAAAGGATGGGAATATCTACTTTTAGGTACCTAAAGCATGGATGCCTATGTCTGAGCCGATGACTTTGGCTTCCACTATATTAAGCAGAGTGAAACAAGCATTTTCTGAGAATTAAGGTTTTCATGGAGTCACAGAAGCCTTCCAGTCGAAAGGGAGCTCAGGAGGTATCTAGAWGAACCTCCTGCTCATGCAGTAAGGTCAACACTGAGTTCAGACCATGCCTTTGCCTTTAAAATCTTGAAGAATGGTGATTGCGTGAACTCTCTGGGCCCCTGTTAATTATCTACACAGTTAATTTTATTTTCCTTATGTCCAGCCAGACTGTCACCTCTTTTAATTCATGCCCATTGTCACTCATCCTCTTACTATTTGCCATAATAAAGAGTCTGGCTCCATCTTGGTGTTCTCTCCTTGTACGTATTAGGAGGCTGCTATTAGGTCTCCCTGAAGCCATATCTTCTACAGGTTGAACAAGCCCAGCTCTTTCGGCCTCTTCTCATAATGTGCTGCAGCCCCAACTGTCTTGGGGGTCCTCCACTGAACTTGCTTCAGTTTTTTGGTGCTTTTCTRTATTAGGGGCCCCCCAACTGGATGCAGTATGTAGAAGCAGTCAAACAAGTGCTGAGCAGAGGAGGATAACCACTTTGCTTTGTACACTCCCTCATGTCCCACCAGGGCCTCTGGGGCCATTTTGGCTGAGTTACTCCCCAGGAAGCTAGTATCCAACCTATATGACTGTCAAGAGCTCTTCCGTATCAGGGGCATGACCTTAAATTTCACAAGGTTATTGTTGACCAATTTCTCTAGCCTGTTCAAATCCCTCTGAATGGGAGCCCTGCCCTTGAGTGTTTCAACTGATTGCCCTGCCAACCCAAGTTTCATGCTATCCATAAGCTCTACAGAGTGTTCATTCTCCCTTCTTCCCCAGTGCTCACTGGTTCCACAGTTCCCCACTGGTCAAGAGATCAAACAGGACAGGTGGCAGGAGAGATGCCTGTGGTAGTCTACTTGTTACCAGCCTCCAGCCAGAGTATGACCCATTAACCATGACTGTCTAAGCCTAAGAATCCAGCCAGTTTTTCAGACTTCCTTCAGACTATAACGCCTCAGCTTGGATACATGGATAGTGTAAGAGACAATGGTCAAAAGTCTTGCTAAAGTCGTGGTAGACAACACTCCCTTCATTCACAATTCTAGTCATTTTATCCTAGAGGCAATCGGATTGGTCAGGCATGACTTATCCTTGGAAAATGCATGCTCTGTATTCCCAGTCACCTTCTTCTCCTTCATGTGCCCAGAAATAGCTTCCAGGAGCCAAATCTCCAAATGCCTATGTGGTCCCTTCTGGAGCTTTCAAGATTTTGCTAAACATTTGTTGTCACCTGAGAGTTGGAGATTTTACAGATTGCAATACATAATCATGAAAATTCTTAAAAATTATCTCACAATAAGATATTTTTCAGCCCTCTAGTAACTATACATTTTCTGGTTTTGCTGTAGGTCTGGAGATTGGAACTCATAGCAACAGCCAGTATTCTCAATGAGAGCAATCATATCCTAATTCTAGCATTATGTTGAAGGACTCTTCTCTGACAATTTGAATATTTGTAGCTCCTCCATTTCCCAATTCACTATGAAAATTGTTGTCTTCATTAGGTTGGTAACCTTTTATGTTTTGGAATTTGGTAAAGTATTCCCTATGATTAGAAGAGTTCTTTCTTTTTTTCTGACTGTTTAATGTGCTTTTTCCAAGGCTGCAATGTGGCAATCATTTTCCATGTTAAAAATGACCCCTAAATAAATACTCACGCTTTAAATACCCCTTTTCCATGCCAGGTGAAGTTCAAAAATAYATATTGTTAATAGGCAGCGTTCTGTGATAATACAAGTGTGTGATATAATTTGGAGAGTAAAAGTGTTACTTTTCTGAATTACCAATGCTGTTGGTAATCTCCTGTGTAGATGCATCTACACTGTCGCTGTCTACATTTCATAGATATCTGTAACTGACTTTCATCATATTTTATACAATAAGATGTAGCTTGGGAGCCCCAGCTTTTACTAGTGCTCTAGTAGGTGCCAGTTTCTGACTGCTCCTGGTGGCTGCTGCAGAGAGCTTTGCTGAATCTTTCCAACTTGACTGTTTCCATAATCACAAAATGCTGGAACATTTTTTAAGAGCCCCTGTTTCTTGACAACTTCCCAACAAGTCTTGATTTTTGCATAGTCTGACTCCCAGAAGGCAGCCTATCTCAAGGGTTAAGGAAGTCATAACTCCAGATCTCTAATTCCCTTAAAATCACTAAGGCAAGTTTCCAATTATATCTGTGGAGAAGGAAAAACAAAACAAAACRAGATTAGCCTGGAGTTTTCTGACCAACAAGGCCATTGGCAGCTTATGCCAACTATCTAAGCTAAAACAATAAATAGTGTAGATGTTCCTTAGAGGAACATCTGTGCATGGACATCCAACACTGTGTAGAATTTTAAAAAGAAAGAAAGAAAAAAGAAAAAGAATAGAGAGAGAGAAAAGTGACAGTGATATCAAATTTTGTACTAATTGTGATACCAAAACATGTCATTCTTTGACATTTGAGGATGGGCATTAAAGCCACGGAGCATTAGTTGCAATAAGATTAAAAGTTCTAGTGAACTCTTTTTTTGTTTTATTCATTAATTCTCTCAAAGCATGTAATTATCTCTATCCAAACRAGAATATTAGTCGTAGGATTTAGCTGACCAAATTTAGAGTTTAAAAGCTAAACATCCATATCTGATCTCTTTGTCTCCCTCTATAACAGGAGGAAAAGTGCATAATTCTTCTCATCTTAAAACAGACAGATGAAATCACTCAGATGAATTCTAAGGTTTAGCTTTCTTGCATAAAGGCTCAGTTCTCTCACTACAGAACATGATTATCTCAGCCTGACGTATTTAACTTGAAGACATCTGAATTCAGGCTTGCTGAAATCTACCTAGCCTACATGTCATGTCATTTAGATATTTGTCAAAGATAAGGGTATTCCCTTTTAGTTGATACGCAAACTGTTTTCAAGATCAAGATAACTCATGGCAAATCCTTCTATCCATTTGTGCCTCCATTTTAAGGCAGAAGTTAACAGACTGATAATACACTTACATACAGCAATACAGCTGTGAAACTGATACAAAGTAGATAAAAAAATTAGTGATAAGCATTTCAAAAATTTATACATAATCACTCAGTAATTATACACACATCATTCTCTGCATACTAAATAAATTGTTCTTCCTTAGCTGTCAATCCTTATTTTGTAAGAAACAAAAGCATCTTTTATGCAAAACTAGGATGTGTATTTTATGTTTTCAAGAAGTAGGGAGCATTTTGAGTTATTTTGTCTAGGGAAGGAGAATAAAAATGTAGAATTTACAGAGGTGTAGGCAATACAAGGGGAACAAGGATTCAAAATAATGGTGGAACTATTATCATCTACAAAATTCCAAAATGGGTCTTCAAGCATGACCARTAGAAACCACTCTATTACAACTTTGCTATTTGCAGCACCACTTATTGCTCAACGAAAACACCAATATCTACGTCAGCATGGTTATTCACATCATATACATACATATATATGTGTGTGTGTAGTGTCAGTATTTAAGGTAACTGATTTACACAAGTTTTTAGTAATGTGGCTGTGGGAAGAGCTACAGAAGAGTACTGGTCTTTTTGAAAGAAAAGAAGGGAGTATGGGGAAGGGTTGTTTGCTTGATCTGCCACAAAGCCTGTGCTTGGGCTCGGAGGCTTTGGGCAATGATCAGTTGTTCATCAGATAGCCTTTTCAACTCCCATTACAGTCAAGGGAGATCTGGTAAGGCAGCAAGCAGAGGTTAGGTGATCCATCTAACCAAGCACATGCATATTCTCTGGGTGAGTTGATTAGCTCTCTAGCCATCACTGACTGAGTTGATTCTAGTTTCTAGTGCCATTGCAGATACCCAAGAGTAGCCCACCTGGTCTCCAGTTATTCCTCCAGGAGGTCATAGGTTTTCCATAAGTCCTGTGTCATTTCCATCAGACCCATACCTACGTTCAGGTAATGGAATGACAGCCTTGAACTGCATGAACTAGAAGAGAAGCCAGGACACCTATGCCTCACGTGTAGGTCCCTATCTCATAGACACTTGAAGCAAGGTGACCTGATAACCATCTCATACATCGACCTCTCAGCCAGTTTTCTAGACTCTCAATAATATTGATGAAGAGCTAGTCCATTTGTGTGACAAAATGTGGGTGTCTCCTTTGGATGAGGTGAATCATTCTCTGAGCTCCACTGAATATACTGACACACTTTATTCGATTTGAGATGTCATAGGACATCTATATAATGCTGGCAGACATGACACAAAATGTAGGAAGACTTGTGTCATTCAAGAACCTTTCAGACCAACTGCTGAAGAGTAGGAGAGATGTACAAAGGATCTCAAATAGTTCCAGACATTTGTTTCTGAACAACTGAACCAGTAGCTACATTTCTGCTGACTGTAAAGAGTGTCTATGCAGTTGTCTCATGGGTACACACTTAATACTGTTGACAACTGATACATGAGAAAATTCCCACCTGTGGATGTCAAGAATCCAAATATAAATCTCTGTTTGTTTGGTGACTCTGCCCCTCTTTTCAGTTTACTCTGAAAGCATTGGGTACTATTACTTGAAGAGGAAATTGTTAATTTCTGAAGATGTTTCAGACACTGAAAGAAATTTATATTTGTTGAGGGTGCTGAACGGAGGCAAATAGACTGAAATTATCATGAATATGTTATCAACATTCCTAAGCAGAAAATTAGTCTTTTTGCAGGAAGACTTGAATTTATACCATCTCTTTTCAAAATATGTCATGATGTATAAGATGGTTCTTGATCTTTCAATAGAGATGGAGCAGGAGAATGATCCTGCTGTTCATAAAAGCAGTGGGAGGGAGAGGGAGGAGGTGGAGGAAGAGAGCTCAGATATTCCTGGAAATCTCTGGAGCACAGAAAAAAAGGTTTAATGGACTATTGTTTTCAATCATATTCCAACAGGTGGATCCCCTAAAGACCTCATTGTTCTACTGATAGTTATCAGTAGTATGAAAGCACTTTAGGCTTATTTATTATCTAGCTCATTGGATCAGTATTCATCTCCTGTAATTCCAGCGATCTGTATTAGGTGTCTAGCTGATTACTACAGCCTAAGCTGCTTACAATGTGTGTTGAAGGTATRTGGAGTCAATTGCCCTCTGGATGCACCTTTCCATCTCTCCATTGATTTCCAGGGGGAACTTGAGGAGATTAACTGATATTATTTTGGATCTCTAACTTTTCTTGCTCTTGAGGTTTGCAATGATGTAAACAAATTATCAATATTTATGATAATAATTTTGTGATAGGCCAGGAATTAACAAAGAATTTGGCATCATTTTACATACATCATTAAGCCTTTACTGGTAATTCAAATTGTTATTAGCTCATACAGATTGTCATTCAAGAACCAGCAGTATACAATCAAGATTCACTTCTCTTCATACAAAACTGAAATATAGCCAAAGACAGGACAAAAACTCATGTATTATGACATTATTCTCCCAAGCAGTAGGCCTGTTGACCACCAACAGCTGTAGACATACCCCTATAAGGGCAACACCTTGCTATTAGTGAAGAGCCTCAACAGATGAAAACATGCATTAGGCTCTGGAGAGCATAGCAGAGATATTATTGGTTATTGGGAACCTGGGAGGATGGCTTCAAGGGCTAGTCTCTCAGAGTTACTGAGCCTGTAGTTTTATCCAAAATGGGAGGGAGAGACTTCACAGCCAATAAGACAAGGTGACCTTCATCCACAGGTAGGCTTAACTATTCCCTGAAACTCATAAGAGTGAGCTCTGCTGGGACTCTCCTCATCTAGTATAAATCATTGCAGCAGTATTATTTTCAGTGAGGCTGCTCTGATTTAGACTAGGTACAGATTTGGTCCCCTGAATTGGTTAAAGATGAAATCCTTCTGCCAGATTTCAGATGCACTCCAGTACTGTGAATTTGAAAGTCCTCATGGATCAAGAATCATGGGGCTTATGGCATGTTTAATGAGAGTGGTGAGAAAAGGAGAGGAGAAAATCCAGAGGAAAAAAAAAATAACTGTACTACCACCATTGCTAGCTTAAAACAAAGTGCATACATCTATTTGATAGAGAATAGTTTTGCAGTGATTCTTCTGATTATAGGACTCATCTGATGAGGTAAGACTTTGATTCTAATCTTAAATTCGTTAAACATTGAATTGTTTTCTTCTACACCTTCTTATCAGGAGGTGGAACCCATGCTTCACACTTTTGTCAGTGTGACCAGCTTAACTAGGTGCCTAACTCCTTGGCAATTAGAATTAGGCTCAGCACAGTGCTGGTCTCACCTGCGATGTTGACTCTTATTTTAGTTAAAGTGAGAGAAAGGAACTGCTGTAGGGAGATGAGTTCTGTCCATTGAAGAACGGGATGGGAGAAGTTCTTAGGAACATCTTGACCATCAGAATACTGTGCTGTGCCACAATAAAGTTTTCTCTGGCCCATGAAAGCTTCTACAGGGCTGATTTAGAAGATCACCTTTTAGAACAGCAACTCCTCAGGGACAGGTTGATTGTTTTGCCTTGAMTATTTCACTCCCTTCTGCCTCCAACTGATGTGCCATCTCCTCACAATGCTTTTGCTTCCTSTCACTGCATCCCCAGGTCTGTATGGGGCTGAAGCTGTACCTTGTTTCCATCTGTAGAGTGGGTCCAATTCACACTTGGAAACTGCTGTCCCAGCACCCTAGGGAAAACATGAGGTGTCACTTTAAGTTCCACCGGGACCCAATCGCCAGTGATAACACTGTGGATTCCACTTTTGCTTCAGTTAGTACAATACAGACAGTTCATATTCATATATACTCACAACTACTTCTAGTGAGTGAGCATTTAATTAAATCACTTCTGTAAAACATATTTCATATTTCAGTCCATTTCTGAAAATATAAGGCATGATTAATTGATCTTATCCACATACTGTGAAGATCAGTGCTACCTGCCTATTGAAAGCAGAGAAAAAGAAAGCGATAAACAAGTACAAGGTAGGCTCTGCTGACATACTGAATTCTATAACAGCTTGGAGCATTGAAAGAAAGGCCTATTTATTATTTATTAAACCCATGTGAACTCTCTGTACCTGATATCTTCATACAAAGAGTAATATGTTTGCTTTGAATGTCAAAGGGAAATCAAGATGGATTTTGTGCTGTTTAAGTCAATTGTATAGCCTCTCCAATCACATTTGGCCACTGGAAACCAGATAGGTCAGCTGCAATTTAAACAGCGCTTTAGAAAGATTAAATGCAGGCTAGAAAGGATGGCTGGAAGGAGAGATTCAGGGACAGGGGATGACAGAAGAATGGTAAAGTGCACAAGGGTGAGTCAAGTCGTCTGGAGAGGTTCAACACAGCTGGGCAGTCATGAGTCGAAGGGCATAGAGGGGAACAAAGTAAAGAGAAAGGCARGGAAGCCTATAGGAATTAAACAGTGTGAGGGGCAACAGCATAGACAGAGGTGAAGAGAAAAGCTAGCAACATGACAGCTGAAGCCTGAAGCTCACAGTGAGTTTTGAAAAGACGGAAGGCCAGAAGAACTGGAATATGGCTAAGCTTTCTGTGTGTTGTCATGATCAGTTTCTTTTCTTTCACCTTCAGACCAAAATTGCCTTCATGATCTCCCTTCTAGACTTTGTCTTCCTCTCCTCAAAGTTTCTGAGACTCTAATGTTAAACTCCTCCTCATTTTCTGAATGGATCTTAGGATAGCATAATGCTCCCTTGCTCTCATCCTCCTTCCCCAAAAATTCATGATTCTCTTTACCTCAGGGTTGTTTCCAAAACTAATGAAGGAAAGCTTCTTACTCTGAAGTATAACTACCAACCAGGAGCCCCTACTGAAATAAAAGCTGTATTCTTCTGTGTATTGTATTATGCTCTGTTTGAAAAGGGCAGAAAGGGAAACAGATGCAGAGAAAATCTTTATTACAAGAGGTCAAGGGCAGAGCTGATAATTTAGTCTGTGTCCAATCCCATTAAACTACAGGTACCAAAATGAGATCCTGAGATGGAAATGAATCTACCCGAAGATCTGTCGTATCAGGGAAGTTAGACACCTTCAGAAGTGATTTCCTGCATGCAGAGATAAATGTTTAGGAAAGCTGGGATGTTTCCTATTCAGAAGATGCCTATCTCCTTCCTTGAACTATAAAGGAAGACTAGCTTAGATTATATGGCGAACTTCTCAATGGCCAAAGTGCAGTCATCCCCTTTCTAATGCCCTAGAAATGAATGACCARTGTGCCCTATCGGCACAAGATGTAGATAAACAAGTTGTCTCACTCCAGTTTAAAGAGAGGAGGGGGAAAAAAGTGTGGTTCCATTGTCTTAAGTTTTAATGCTCTCTTCCTCCCCAACAGACATGAGACACTGAATGGCAGAGAATTACACTTTGGTGGCAGAGTTCATTCTTGAGGGCYTGAGTGACTATCCAGAGATGAAGGCAGTCCTCTTTGTGGTGTTTCTGTTCATCTACGTGATTACCATTTTGGGCAACATGGGGATAATTGYGATCATCCGAGGTGATCCCCGACTCCACACATCTATGTACTTTTTCCTTGGTAGCCTCTCTGTTGTTGATATCTGCTTCTCTTCTGTCATTGCACCCAGGACTTTGGTGAACTTCCTGTCAGAGACAAAAACGATTTCCTTTGCTGGCTGTACAGGGCAAACCTTCTTTTACATTGTCTTTGTGACAACTGAATGCTTTCTCTTGGCTGTAATGGCCTATGACCGATACGTGGCCATCTGTAGCCCACTTCTCTATTCAGCTGTTATGACTAAGAGGCGGTGCATACAGCTAGTGGTAGGGTCATACCTAGGGGGTGTCATAAACTCTGTCATACAGATGACCTTCATCATCAGGCTGCCTTTCTGCAACTCCAATGTTATCAACCACTTCTTCTGTGATGTTCCTCCCCTCCTTGCTCTGTCCTGTACCAACACCTACATCAATGAGATGATCCTCTTCTCCTTAGCTGGTGTTATTGAGCTCAGCACCATCTCCACCATCCTGGTCTCTTATGTTTTCATCTCCTTTACCATCCTGAGAATCCATTCGGCTGAAGGCAGACAAAAAGCCTTCTCTACCTGTGCTTCCCACCTCACAGCTGTGAGCATGTTATATGGGACAACGATCTTCATGTATTTGCGTCCCAGCTCTAGTTACTCTCTGAACAGTGACAAAGTGGTCTCTGTCTTCTACACGATGGTGATCCCCATGTTGAATCCTCTCATCTACAGCCTGAGGAACAAGCAAGTGAAGGATGCTCTGAGGAGAACAGCAGGAAGAGTTGTAGTTATGCATTGGACAGAACAAATGCAGTAATTTAGGCACTGAAAAATTGCAAATGCACTGACCATAGCTTCACAAAGTGAGACTCCACTCATCTGACTTTAGACTATCTATCTCAGATGCCCGCATCTCCATTTAACATAGCTAACTTAAGCTCTTTATGTAATCTCACTGAGATTAGCACCACATAGTGAGTTGGGATAAGCATTTCTTTTTCTTTCATATTTTACTTGGACTCAAACTGCAGCCAGTGAGACGAATACAGAAATATGCACCTAGACACAGAAATATGCCCACCAGTGTTTGTCTCCTGACAGTTGTTCTTTACAACTCCATCTATAAATGATCATTTGTGCTGGCAAAAATGGAGAAGTAGAAATACKTATCACTTTACTCCTCTGCACATCATCAGCTACACAATTTGTTATAGTTTATCCACATGATTCAATGGATGATGGCTCTTGTCCTTGGGACTAACGCATAGGTTGACATTTTTGTGGTACGCAGCTCTGTTATCCACAGTGTTTCAAATAGTCTGGACAAGCCTCTTGGCTGACTCAAACACTGTATTTTGCACTTATAGTCTCAATGATTTATGGTTCTGGCACCTCAGATCCAGCATCTGTGAAACTTTTCCTAGGAAAGACGGAAGCACAAGCTCTGAATGGATTAACTGTGACACTGTCATTTGATGACAAGGGGATAAGGTGAATAAGCCTACTAAAGATGAAATATAAATTTTTAAATAGGTCTAGCCTTGAAACTAGGCCATTGATTTGCCAGACCTTTGCAGAGTTAAACTGATCTTTCCTTGTTAGCTCTTTCAAGGCCCCTCCACCGTACATCTCTCTTCGTTTTTTCTTTCACAATTTCTGCCATTAAAAGTTTTGAAACAGAACCTAATTGGCTTTCTAATTTATGCCCACAGTGGTTTGTTAAAAACAAAGAAAAGAAAACACATTATCAGTACAAGCTGTATCTAGAGAATTTGCACTTAGGCATGAGGCAGTGGGGAAAAGGAACTTTAAGAAACAAAAGAAAAAGAGAATGGAAACTAAAAAATTATTGAGAAAATAAAACTCATCCATATTTCTTCCTCTGCAAGAGCCAGCTCCTTACACATCTGACCTCTCACTGTATTTTAACTAGAAAATTGCAGGTGTTGTAAAGATTCACGACTACCAGGGGGAACAATAGTCAGTCTTTTTTGTTTGTTTGTTTGTTTCTTTTTTTGTTCCCCCTCCACTCCAAACAACTTCTATTTCTCCAGCATTTCATCAGTCAGAGGTAATAGGTGTCCTAAAGGACATTGTCTTAACAAGTTCCTTGAGGTTGGGGGTGGGGGGGAGTGTTAGACATGATTGCCTGAGACTGAGAAAGCTTGGATGAATCCTGGATAAGGTTTTGTAACTCAAGTTACTTATTGCACACTGTGAATGGATGTGAGTTTAATTGTCAACATTGGAATGTTTCTCTCTCAATCACATTGAACCTCAAGGGGAGCATAGGCTCAAGGGTCCCAATTCAGTGATTCAGGCCCCTAATCTAGCATTTAAGACCAGATATAAAGGAAAGTTTTCCAAGGGCAAAGGTATTCTGGATTCAGTGGCTTTAAGGGTGATGATGGGCTTGAATTCTGAGTCATGAAAGGCAGTGGATTTCATGCTTTTTCTACTCTACATTACTGCTGAACAGGGTTTTCTTACTCCCATGAACAAAATGGACTATTTCCAGTCCTTGATAGCTTGTCGTTCCCCATCTCCCCAGTACGCTTCCACACTACTTTTGCAAGCAGGCTGTGGACACAGGAAAAGCTGCAAGCCACTTGAGTCCTTGATAATTTAGATGTTTGAACAAATCTTAGGATTCTACCAAATATTGATGTGTTAATAAATGTCTTGAATAATGGTCAATGGGATTTTGAGGCAGAGACAAGTAAGCATGGGATAGGTCTCCCATCTTCCTRCTTTCTAAGTGGACTAACCTTTCTGCAGGGCACACGCTGGGGGAACATCATCTCACCATGGATGCTATGCCAGTTGAAGCCCTGCTAAAATTGATACCCTTTATTTTGGTGTATGACAGTCACTAATCCAGAATGATCTCCTCCCTTACTGGCTCCCCCTCCCATAAACCCACACTAAGTCTACAGACAGAAGGAGGGAAGGAAGGGAAAAGATTCTGCACCATAACTGTGAGGAGGCAGGCTGGGGAATCAAAGTGGAGAAGTAAAGGCACACTTAGGAGCAGACAGTAGGGAGGATAATGTGGTGCTGGACGCAAAGTTAGCATCAACCGTAGTATCAGCACCTTGTCATATTTATACAATTGATTATCYTCACATTTCAAAACTATCAACATATTTCACATTTCAGTCTTGTCTTGTTACCAGCATTTAGGAAGTTATTGACCATCAGTTGAACCAAGATAGCAAAACTTACACACTGTATATGAAAAATTAGATACATACACTTAAAGCATGGTCAAGGAGATGCAGATCTGGGTCTAACCTATTGAGTTGTTGTAAGAAGGTGGTGTTGATCCAGCTGGAATGACTTCCCCAGCTCATCAAAATGACTACGTCCCTAGAATTTAGTGTTAATCACTAAGATGTTTGAGGACCAGATGGACCCACCGCAACCAACTTCTTGTAGCTCCCAGTTAACACAGGCTGTAGGCTGGAAACCACTGTGCTCTGCTTCAAACCTCAGCCAAACTCCAGGTCTCCTAAAATGTATGAGGCAAGAGGACAGTAGGGAAATGATAACAGATACTAGTTTAAAAGTTATAACTTCCTAATCTGGGAGCCTAGTCAGCCCAGACTCCTCTGTAGCTAGTTGAGGGGAATGAATGGGATATGTTGTCCCTTGGAGACACCTCAATCCTGAATCACTCTCTGGAAGCACCTGTAGCTGCACTGAAGCAATGACATACATTAACAGGGAACTGTCTGTAAACATAAAACAGATACACAGAGAGAAAGAATATGAATGACTAGTTTGATAGAAGATCAAGGGTGTAGAAATGGATACACAGACAAGCATCTCAATGATAGTTCTATTCTTTTAATCTTTGCATTTTTTCTTTGCATTTTATTGTTATTGCCATATGTTGCTGCTACCAGAAGAAAATAAGTCATTGTCATGCATGAAAGACATCAAGACTTCCAGAGATTCTGAAATCTCATGAAGTAAAACCAAACCCAGCAGGGGATCACCACTTGTTCAAGACAGTGACATATATGACCTCCATTATGATATGATAAAAACAGTCTCACTGGCTGCAAAAAGTGGTTGAATTGCATGGTCTACACTCGATTTCTTTGCAACAGCTTTTATTCAGCTATGTAACAAAGATGCTTTACAAATCTATATACAATACATTTTTGGAATACACATGAAACTTAGATCATCATTTGGAATTGTGACAAGTCAAAATTTTTATTTGAAAAACAAAATACTCTTTATTTCTCTTTTTTTTACATTAATGTCTTTAAAGTCAACTCAAGCRGCTAGAAAGAATACAGTCTGGAATTAGCTCACCTTGCTTTCTCCACTCTGTATATCTTGAGAGTTCTACCAAAGGCTGGGGTGAATCACCCACTGCAGAAGCCTGTCTCTCTCTGCTAAGCAGAGAGAGGTAAACTGAGAAATTTAGACTGGCAGTCTAATTTTGACATGGTTTTGATTAGGTAACCYAAATTTCATTCTAAATGGAAGACTTAACATTAAAACTGTATGATGTACCTGGAAACCCCAATATGCAAGGGCAGTTATCTCAGCTGATTTCTGTATTAAAGAAGGTGGCAAGGCAACTCTACAGAATAGTCAAGTAGCCACTGTCTTATACATATGTTTAACGTAAAGAAAGTTCACTGTGTTCAGGACCCTTCCTTTGTCTTTTATTTGCCATTGTTCTCTGTGAGAGATATATTGGATGCCTTTGCAACTRAAAGTTCTTCACATATGTTTGTGACATTGTGAATCATAAGTACATTTCCAGAGATCTGGATACTTTTCTTCCTCTCAAATTTGTGTTATGAGTGCTCTAAAACCTAGCAACATGTACAGTCAATGGGAAATTTTTTTTTCTCCTCATGATTCTTCCCAAAGAATCCCTCACCTCTGTGTTCCTGAGGCTGTATATGAGGGGGTTCAGCATGGGGATCACCACTGTGTAAAAGACAGAGGTGATTTTGTCTGTGTCCATAGAATAGGGATGGTTGGGTTGGCAATACATAAAAAGGACAGTCCCATGAAATAGAGTGATGACCATTAAATGGGAGGCACATGTAGACAAGGCTTTATACTTTCCCTCTTTAGAGCGGATCCTCAGCACAGCCAGGATAACGACAGTATAAGAGGTGAGGATGATTATGATCGTGCTGGCTTCCACAAATGTAGCAAAGGTGRCAAGCAGCACTTCATTGATATGTGTGTCAGAGCAGGCAAGAGCTAACACTGGAGAAACATCACAGAAAAAATGGTTAATAGTGTCAGGTCCACAGAAGGACAGTTGAAAGGCAGAATAAGTGTGTATCAGAGAACATACAATGCCACATAAATAGGATGCAGCTACTAAACAAATACAGAGTTTTCTGGACATAATAAGCGTATAAAGAAGTGGATTACAGATGGCCACATAACGATCATAAGCCATCACAGCCAGTAGGAAAGACTCTGTGACAACAAAATTGAGGAAAAGAGACATTTGTACTGCGCAGCTGGAGAGGGAAATTACTTTTGTTTCAGACAAAAAGTTGGCTAGCATTTTAGGCACAATGGATGATGAATAGCAAATGTCAACAAGGGACAAATGGCTGAGGAAGAAGTACATGGGGGTGTGCAGATGGGCATCAGATATGACCAACAAGATCATTCCTATATTTCCCATCAAAGTTGCAATATAGACCACGAAGAATATGATGAAGAGAGGAACCTGCAGTGTTGGATGATCTGTCAATCCCAAGAGAATAAACTCAGTCACTATGGTGTGATTTTGTCTATCCATTCCACTGGTGCTTGTAGATTATCTGCTTCTGCATTGCTCAGGAAGACAAATACCAAAGAATCTGCTGCCTTTTCTATTGACAGCAGTTAACAGTAGTGCACAGAAAGACTCAAAGGCATTTTAAAAGCTGTTCATGAAATTTCTCTCTGGAAAAGAAAAAATGTTTTGAAAAGAAACATTTCATCACAGAAATGCCTATGTTTCCCTATTAACTAAATAAAATGAGAAAGTCCAGTCAGAAAGATGCTGTAGACTGAGTAAAAATACTCGGCTTCTCAGCAATGGCTTCTTGTAGTAAGGACAACCYCTTACCTGAATGGTAGTGCTGTCTTGCCTGAAAAAGATGTGAGTGACTTCAAGATRTAAATGGCCTCAACAACAGGTCCAGCCAGCCTATGAGGAGGTCATCTTAGTAACATGCTACTTACTAAGGAACAATGTGAAATCAGATTCATTATTGTTCAGAAATTCACTACAAATATCCTTTTCCCAGTCTATGTTTTGATACATGTCACCTCTCTTTCTGTGCTCCTCAATTGCTGTCATATTTTCCATGCCTCCTTCTCTGACTACAAGCTGTGTAGCATTCTGATACTGTCTCCAAGCAACCCAATTTGCAAGTTTTCATTAACTGTTTGTTATCTTTACAAACTAGAGAGGTTTGTTTTAAGCTGCTTTGCCAGAAAGGGAAAATCTGACACATTCCTCTCTCTCAGTGAGGAAGAAATTCATCTTAAATCTCCTTTGCTAATTTAGGGAAAAAATTGTTAATGATTAATATTGAGACTTGATTTACTGACTAGTATCACATTTGCTTGTACTTTTCTGTTTCTGTGAATCAYCCCTTGTTTCAAAGTTCTGTGTGTCTCTTTTGTTCTATAGTACCAAGAAAATGGATTCTGCTATACAGTCAGGAGTTATTGTTAGGAGTTGTTTTGACAATAAAGTGAAGATCCTTTGATGTGTGATTTTTTAAGAAGCTGTAATCTAGAAAATTAGACGTCTCACTGATTCAAAGGCTTCCAAAATCCCARCTACCACATCCTCCCCACATGCACATCCAAAAAAGGTGTTATGGCTGTTGCTTGCTTGGGCAATTGAAACATGACTGAAAAGGAACCTGAAAAGAATCAAGTAGAAGCTCTGATATGTAATAATTACAAGGACAGGCACCAGAACACTCATTTTTAAGAGGTGTTTTGTTGTATCTGCTGAAGACTTAGAAAGGAATCATGTCCCTTTCACCTGATATCTAGTTTCTAAAAACCTGTGGCTCTGAAAATACCTGGTACTATCTGAAACTGTTATGACTCCTAAGACTTGGACTAATATGAAAYGTGAGATACAAGGCAGCTATCCATTTCCAAGCTAATTTTTGTCTAGATGCCCACTGTTATGAGTTGAGACACTGGAATGGGCTGCCTCCATATTTATTAAATTTTCTACTCCAGGATAAGAGGAGTTTCTTCACAGAAAGGCCTATTAACTACAAGGAATGTCTAGATAAGTAGTTCAGATGCAGATGTCTGCCTTACAGATAAGCAAAAATTGATGTTATGAATACCTTGGCCAGGGTTTAGTACTTCGAACATCTGGAGCTGATTACAAAAACAATTAAGAATATCAGGATTCACCTCATAATGAGAATAAACACTTGAACAGAAAACTCTCTTGAACTTCCTAAAGAGATTGTTCCATCACAAGGAAAAGTTTGCTCTAAGTGCACTCCACTGAGAAACAGAACATTTCTTGGCTGAAATAGCATGAGCTATATGGAGTGCAAGGTGAAAAGTAATCAAACCCATAGTCTTCTAACTCACCCATGGAAGAAAGGGCAAGCCTCTTTCTCACGTGCCTCCAACAGCTTGCACAACAGAGATGCCAGGACTTATACAAGTGGTTTCAAGACACCCAAGACTTTAATTCCCAGAGAATTGAAAACAGCCAGGAGGAGGAGGAAGTCAAGAACACAGGAACAAATTAGGTACATAACATGAGAGAGGTATTTTGATACTTAAAGCAGCAGGAAGGCAGACTGTGCAATAACTTAAGTTCTGTTGTGCTTCCTTTACCTTTAACAACTATCAATATTTGTAGCTCCATCTTCCCAGCATGTCAGTGAGGGGCTGGGCTGCTCACAGGACCACAGAGCCACAGCAGGCTCACAGGTTTTCTTCAGATGGAAACATGAAAACTTTTAATTTTTCATTCCATTCAAAATACAAAGCATTTGGCTTCTCTGCTTTGACTTGTAGCAAGTATAGCAGTAAAAGAGCTGAAGTAAGAGCTAATTCACCTAGCTTGCCATCTAAAAGCTGGATATTTAGTTTCTACCAGGCATCTGTGTTTCTTCTATAGCCAAATATTAGAGACTGGAATTTTTTTACAGAAGTTAAGGCAGAGGATGATTTATACTTCCCATCTTCATCTCAGTGACATTCAGTGAAATGAATCCCTTCTGTAACWGCTCTTTTTGCAAGCTGAGATACAAGTTCGTGTTTTGCTTTTGACTTTAACTAAGCTACCTGGGAAGAAGCATCTCATCATCTGAGCTCATGAGCCAAAGGCAATCAGCTGAGATTGCAAGATGCTCTTGGTGCAATCAACCATATGATCTGACAGATTTTAGCCACGCTGCCCCAGTGTACTGCTTGCCTTGAGACACGTTCATTAGCAGCTACAGGTCAGACTGACACAAAGACCATCAAGAAATACTAAACTTCACTACCTCTTTTAAAGAAACTTTGAGTGTTACAGTGTGTCTGTGTCACCTAAAATATTTCAATCTAGAGACTTGTCAATTTAATTGAACTCTAATCTGTGTTAGCTGTACAACTCTATTAAAGTCTTTAGGTTTCTAACTTACCGCCAAGTGATCTGAGTATTTTCCACATGAAATCAATAGTGGTGGCCCCATACCTCTCCCATGACTACAACAGCGCAAAACTGYTCCTAAAACATGTGACCAGGTAACTTTTATAGAGGCAGGAATGAGGAAAGGAGCACTGATTGGCTGGACAAAACCATTAATCGGACAGAGGAAAGAGAGAGAGAAGTGGCTTCCTCTGTTGGTGAGAAGGTTCTGGATCTACTCAGTAACACCAGTGTGTTAGGTAGAGCCTAGGTTGAGAAATCTGTGCTTTAACACATCTGGAAAGAATGTCTAGAAAAGTAATGCTACTAATTAATTTGCTGTTTGTGTGTTTTGTTTTGCTTTCAGAGTTCTTGAAGTATGCTGTGCATAGTTGTGTTCTTGGTATACCTGGCTAAAGTTAGGTACATTTAAGCAAAAATGATACTTAAACTGTGATTGTGATGTGAGCATGATTTAATTCRAGAGTCTGTGACAGATCTGAAGCTGTAAAAGCAAACCTCAAGTCTAGATATTTTTATTGTTCATGGAGAGAAACTAGCATTTCTAAAATGTGATTATTCCATCCTGTAAAAGTAGGCCAAGTGAACTATGCTCTTGAAAACTGTTTCTCTCCATTGATTATGGCCTCATAGTGTGTTTTCGCTTGGAGGCACAGCTACAATGGAGATGTTAAAAATCAAGTAAGTGAAATAAATTGAATTCCTTCATAACTCAGGGGAAATTTTAATGTTGACCTGAACAGACAAAATCCTTCAGTCATTTTGGGAAGGCATGGAGATCCATTTTACTCAATTTTACACTTTGAAATCTTAGGCACCTAAAGGCTAAACATTTATCTGTTACTTTCATTTTCCCCTTATTTTCTTTGTTTAAATGTAAATGCACAGGTTTCCCAACAATTAAAGCCATTTTCTGCCTGCTTTCTAGTTTCTAACAGGCCAGCAGGACTTCCTGCATCACAAGTGCAAAGACTGCAAAGACTTAGCAAGCTCCATTGTTCGATGGAGAGAGGCAAGCAATTCCAGAAGGTGACTTGTTCCCAGTATCACTCTCTACTGAGAAAATCTAGGTAACTGGCTAAAAAGCTGCCTCTCATTGTAATTCTATAGCAAAATTTAACTGCTGACTATATTTTTATGTTCTCTTTCAGAGAAGAAATCACCAGTTACTCTCCCAAAATTTGTCTGCTATTTCTTTGGGCCTGCAGTAAGTCTGTGTGAGGGTTCTCCAACAAAGATTGCTGCAAAAGCACAAGACACAGGATTTTAGCATATTCATAAGCTTAAATGACAGGACTATGAAACTCCATTTCTAATTCACCCTAAATCCAAAGATCATTGCTTTTTTTTAGYCTAATATATATATATATGTTTTAATTTTCTCTCTCTTTTGCAACTTCTTTATGACATGGGCAACTGTATAAAATTACTTTGTAGAGATTTCCCTGCAGCGTAGTTTCAAATTATTTTGAAAGCAAAATAATTTTTTCAAGCAAAGGCAAGTTCACAGAAGCATTATGCCAAAATTTTAAGGTCCCAAAGAAATCATGGCTATCACTTGGTCAGATCTTTTGCATAACACAGGCCAGAAACTTTCCCTTTGCCCGTATTCTATCTTCTTCTGGAAATGTTATGTGCTTTTGCTTGAATCAATATTAACCTGCTCAGCTGACAGAAGAATGTTTGCCCTAAATTCAGAGACTCCAGAAGGTACTTTGCACTTACTTGTTTTCCTTGAAACATAGGATTCATCCCCATGTAGAATACTTTCTGTAAGTTCAAATACGAAAGGTTAAAGGGGATCTTTCTTGACTAGGTCACAAGACAAGTGGCAATTTAGTCTTCCCAACTGTTATTGTGGATCTCCTGGATTTACATGTCTAAATGGCTTGAGAAAAACTAAGAAAAAGCTTTGGAAAGCTTGTATTTGTGCCAAACATTTTCAGCATCTCTCAGCATAATCAAGTGATGTGGATGAGAAATGTCAAAACTGAAATAAGAAAATCATGTTTTGGTACAGTTCACCTCCCCTCTTGAAAACTAGAGGAGAGTGAAAAAAAAGGGAAGCACAATCAGCTGCTTTAAGATACCCTTCAACATAGAACATATTGCTGATGGTTGCATGTGCTTAAGGCTGAATATGGAGCTTGGCCTTGGGAACTTGGGGTTTGCCTCTCTCTAATTTACCTTAGATTTACTTAAAAAAGAGATGTAACTGATAGACAATATTGCACATTGTATTAACGAATGCCTTTTGATAATATTCCTGGTAAAAGGGGAGTATTCACTGAATCTTCCAGTAGTTAGATTTCAATCATGAATAACACTGCATGAGATACACTGTGGTAGTATGCCAGTCATTAAAGCACTCATGTTCAATGGGACAAGCTATATTCAAGTCCATCTTCTGCTGCAAATTTAAGTAGGCATGTAAAGAGAAAGAGTGCTAATAGGGGAGCGAATTGTAGGCCTTCCTTCCTCTTGAATAGCCAAGGGTCTTGTGGTCAGGGGTTTCCTTACAGCGGCAATGATGTATGTGCAATATTGAGCTGTCTGTATCGGGGCTTTAAACCTACATTATTTGTATTGCAGAATCACACCACATCCAAGCCAGGTATCCTTGGGGGCTGTTTTACCTTGTGTGTATTTTTTGAAATAAGCTTTGAAATCTCTTTTTTGTCCTAAAGACAAAAGAGGGTTGTTTTTCTCCCCAGAATATTGCTTTTCCCATTTCACCAGCCTTGGTTTTAGCCCAGTACTGAATAAGGAAAAAAAGAAATTAAAAAGTAAGTGAAATCATTAACTACCCAGCTCCAATACACCCTCAGGGCTAATAGTCTGATACTTCTCAACAGAAAAACAAATTTACATAAAAGTCATTTAAACTCATCTATATACTTCTATATCTTGTTTCCCTACAGCTATATAGCTTGGTATTCACTTCTGTCTGAAGAGAATCTCTTCCACCTTCCCTAGCTTCACACTCCCATGTATTTTTTCCTCAGCAATTTATCTTTTATAGATGTTTGCTATTCATTGACCATTACCCCAGAGCCTTGGGACACTTCCTTTTGCAGATAAGAACGATATCCTACATGCAATGTTTTTTGCAGATCTATATTTTATTGCCTTGGACAAAACATCCTATTTGCATTAATGGTCTATGACTGTTATATGGCCATTTGTAACCCATTGCATTATACGAAAGTCATCTCTTAGAGATGTTGTCTGAACATGGTGGTTGAGGCATATGGAGCAGGCTTCTTGAACTCCATGATATATACCACTTTTGCAAGCAAATTATCTGTTTGTTGTTCTAATGCCATTGATCACTTTTTTTGTGAAAATCTCCCACTCCTGAAGCTTTCTTATTCCGATGTCCACTGGAATGAGTTCACCATTTTTGTCTGTGCTGGGCTGGCCATGGTGGGAACAATTCTGGACGTCTTATTCTCTTACACCTACATCATCTCCACCATCTGGCAGATCCTCTCTGCAAATGGCAGGTACAAAGCCTTCTCCACTTGTGCTTCCCACCTGATGGCTGTAATCATATTTTTAAATGGTTCAAATCACTAGGCAGCTGTAAATACCTACTCCCCATTGAACTTGGTGGGAGCTTTGAGAGCTTTAGTGAGATGCATTTCACCTAGATTTAGGAATCTACATTTGAGTTAATCAGCTAGGAGCCTGAAGCATTCTTAGAAAGTATTTAATCATCAGATCAATTTTAGGAGTCATAGTTAGTATGACATAAATGGAGCTGAGCATGTCATTGACTAAATCTTCACAGATTTTGAAAGAAATTTAATGACCAGCCGAGCTGTAATCTAAATATTTACCTTCAGTCTTGTTAACTCTACCCCTAAGGAACTAWGAAGAGATTTCAGATCATAAGTCAGGAGTAATAGAAAGAAAGACATATTCAGGAGAGAAACTTGGACTCTGTTGACTTACAAACAGAATGACTGAGTCTGCCTGGTCTGTCAGTTTACAAGTGTAACAGTTTTTGCTTGTTTATTAAACAAGTGAAAGCTATAGCAAACATCCTCTCCCTGACTTATAACTCTTTTATATGTATCATTGACTTAGTAGGGGAATCATACTTTTTTTTTTGTCGTTTTCCTTATCTTTAAATTATTTTTAAATTAATATTTATAACTTATCACTCACCATGAAGTAAGATACAACTTATTAGAACAAGGTGCAGCTCTGTTCAAGGTTTGAYATGCAAGCATGCATAGCCCAGTAACACACATTTTCGCTTGTACCACATTTAGCATTGCAGTGGTATAATCTTTGGTCACAAATGAGGTAAAACAGTAGGTATGTAAAAATCCAAAGTGGTTATTTGTTCCCACTATTGGATGAAGAACAAGCTGAAATTGCACACAGGCAGATCAAAGGATTGTTTTCACAAATTACTCCTTTTCACCACTGCTTCTACTTTAGAAAGCCAACTATCCTAAGGCAATAAGTTTCAGAATTCAACCATATGCAGTGTGAAAAATATTTATTTTGCTTTAAGCCTAATTCGAAGTTAATCTTGAAAAAAGGCTGCCTCCTTAGTATAAGAGCCCATTAACCCATCTCCTGAGCAATGCACAGCCCTTTTTCCTCACATTTTGCCATATAGCTCTTGCTATATAAACCATCACACATTGAATCCCTATCTCATTTTTCCACTTCCTTTCTCTGTGCCCAGTGGAGTACTCACTCCAGGATAAATGGGGCTGCTGGAGTCCTCTGGCCATGGTCACACTCTCTTCAGGAGTCAAAGAAAGTCTCTCAAAGACAGCAAGCATCACGTACTGTCCTGAAGCCCCATTTGGGCCCAGAAGACTGTAAAGAAGTATCCTGAAGAAGTTACCAGAAAAAGACCTGGAAGATGTGGCCATTAGGGGCAAAACCCATACACTAAACAAAACAAGACCAGAGCATGAGCCAGCTTGTGGCAGTTTATGCTACTTAATTGCTAACTCAGTTCCTGGTATGGTTTTAGCCTATAACAATTTGCTGTCTTCTCAAATGTAGTTTAGGGAATAGAATGGGCCAGGGCCCATTATGCCCAGTAGGCATAATGGACAAGTCCACCTTGTTTGAGGCAGTAATGGAAGTTAGTCATACGGATGCCACATCTCTTTCTGCCAGAACCAAACAGTGGGCCATCCATTGTTCTCATCTCAGTTTTATGTACTGTGTGTTAATGTGGATGTACTAGAGAGATCTGAGACCACAGGCATATGATGACCCTAGGRAAACGTATCAAGGACAGGAGATATCAACAGAAGAGCATACCTAGGATGTGGTCCACAGGGCACAATACCTGCAAGACCAAGGCTTGGCGCAGTTATTCTGGGCAGACTGGCAGATACCAAGAGGAGAGCTGATACTGATGGTGTTGGTGCAACCAACAGTTTTTTTTTGGGG
This sequence comes from Rhea americana, assembly GCF_003343005.1. NCBI lineage: Eukaryota > Metazoa > Chordata > Aves > Rheiformes > Rheidae > Rhea > Rhea americana. Next base: position 6,648,752 of record NW_028186501.1, on the reverse strand, counting down.
GGGGGGGAATGGAAAAGGGCTTTTGCTGAGTGTATCAGAATAAGTTATGAACTGGAGGAGGAGAGCAGGGGGTCTTAGTGGTCTGATGTACGACTGGGGAGAGGGCCAGTTTCTATGCTCCACAGCCAGTGCTCAATAGGCTGCCTCACTCCTGAGACAGCACCTGGGAGGTCCTCCCTGCTCTTGAGGGAGAGTGTGTTGCACAAATAAATGAGGTAATAGTTTGTCTAGGATAAAAATCTATATGCAAGCCAGTCTGGGCAATTGTACTTCCTAGGCAGCTCCCCTCCTACCATAACTTTGACTCACCATATGGTCTTCTGAAGAAACTGTAGGCGCTGCATCTACCAATACCTTTCTTTTTAAATAATCAGGTAAGAAAAGCTTTGACAATTCAAGTTGTATCTGCTCAGGGTCACCCTTGTCAGGCTGTCTCTAACATACTTACAAGTATTTTCCAAATCTCTGCTTTCTCTGTTACTCCTTAACACACAACACATTTCACAACACTTTGATTTCACTATGACTAAAGCTGATTTATTTAGTTGTCTGTATGTTTTGTATCACAAAAAATACTATAGTATTGAAATTCATGAACCTTAGCAATTGAAAAATGTCCTTTATTGTGAGAACTAAGCTTAGTCTAATTAGTTAAAATGAACAGATCTTTTTTATTTTATGTTACACTAGAATTTACCGCATTTGTATTATTTACAAATTTTCTGCATTCATATGAACAATTGGCCAGCCTAATCCAAAAAAGCCTAATAAATACTTCTGCTTCTGTTCATATGGCTGAGCACATTTCTGTTGAGTTGAGAAGAAAACTCACAATAAAAGCTTCTCTTCTGTGAAGTTCTGCAATATGCGCTTATGTTCAGAAATAGCCCCACCTGTATTTGACAAAGTATTTAATACTTAATATATCCTTTGAAGCTGTTTCAGATATGATTCTTCTCTCCAGGATTAGAATTTCACATATGAGCTAGTCATCATAGATTGCCTCTGCAGGACAGAAATGTGCACCTCTAGGACACAATCAATTTCATTCTAAAATGTTTGGATGGTGTACCCTGGAACCATGTCCTTTCCTCTGTTGATGACAAATGGAGGCTAGAACTTTGTATACTTTATCAAGCAGTATTAGTCAAGAAGATTTTGACTTTGGTAAAGATCTGGACTTCGGGGTTTGTAGAGTAAAAAAAATAGATGGTGAGGGCCTAATGCAGCTCACTTCATGGTTCYTTTTTTTTTAATTCACACTCTCTGTAGTCAGGGTGACCAAATGCTCCTTTGTGGCTAGAATATACTGGTTTAACTTCATCTGAAAGGAAATCAGTGCATGCTTTCAAAGAGCATGCTACAGCGTGAAGTGAAGAACCATGAAAAGTGTTAAGAAGTTGCTCAAAAAGCACACTCCTGATCCAATCCAAAAGCTAATCTAGAAACATTTTAGATGTCTAGCCAAGATATGGACAGCTGTAAGTATATCTTTCCACCAGATATGTTATTTGCAGAGTGGATGAACATGAGAGAGAGGAAAACCTAGGTGAAAACTAGCTGCAGCTTTAAAAGTTTAAAAAGGAAAACAGCAAAATAGAGAAAAAAATTTAATGTTTCCAGAAGATCATAGTGAAAAATCGTATCTTCCCTGTTTTTCTCTGCTGGCATGTTTTGTTTGTTTGAGGTCATTGTTTGAAATAGGTTTATTTGACTTCAATTTTTACAATTTTAATAAATATGTTAATATTTCTCACCATATTGTTAGTAAAAAGTATATAAACTGTGGCAGTATTATGCTCTTTTAATATCTGACTGTGTTATGAGATCCGTCATGTGTTTGACTTTGAAGCTTCAGGTGAAGACGCAAATGCAAAGGACTTGTATTTCTCTAGAAAATGCACTATTTTCTATGCACTTACTTTATGGATGGAACTGAAGTTTCACAGCATTTCTCTGTTATGAGATTAATTTCAATGATTCATGTAATTTCTACTCATATTCATCATAATTTATAGAAAGTATGGATGGAGAAAACCTCACAGTTATGCCAGACTTCATCCTCTTGGGCTTCACTAACTTCCCAGAACTGGAAAGTACCATGTTCACAGTCTTCTTAATCCTATATATTTTAACAGTAATGGGGAACTTGGCAATGATTCTATTAATCATTGAACATCTCAGCTTCACACACCCATGTATTTCTTTCTGAGCCACTTGTCTTTTATGGATTTTTGCCTTTCCTCAGATGTCATTCCGAAAGCACTGGAGATTTTCCTGTTCAGAAGAAATGACATTTCTTTCATGGGCTGCTTTGTCCAAATGTATWTTTTTCTTGCCCTGATTGCCTGTGAGTGCTTTCTCTTGGGGATAATGGCTTATGATCGATACATGGCTCTTTGTAAACCATTGCTTTACACAGTTATTATGTCCAAAGCACGTTGTTACAGGATGACAGCTTCAGTATATGCTGCAGGCTTCCTCATCTCTCTGATAAAGACCATGTTGGCCAGGAGATTGTCTTTTTGCCAGGTCAGAGGCATCAATCACTTCTTCTGTGAGCTGCCCTCACTTCTTCAACTCTCCTGTTCCAACAGCCGCACAAATGAACTCCTACAGTTTACTAGCACTGCACTTAATGTTGTGGGCTCTTTCCTGATGATACTGGTTTCTTACACGTATATCCTCTACACTATCATGTGGATTCCCTCTGCTGAGGGAAGGCTTAAAGCTTTCTCTATCTGCGCTTCCCACCTGGCTGCTGTCATGCTGTTCTATGGGCCTGGATTGTTCTCCTATTTCCAACCTCAAACCACGTATTCACAGGATAGGGCAAAAGTGATTTCCATCTTCTATACTGTCCTGACACCCACTCTGAACCCCCTGATCTACAGCCTGAGGAACAAAGAGGTGAAGGGTGCCCTGAGAAGACTACTGGCTCGAAAACTTATTTCACGTATATCCAGACTTTAAAAATGAATTTGGAACCCTTCCAAATGCAGGAGRTATCAAAGAAATATGTATGATCATTCTGAGTTCTGTTTACAGACAAGGAAATTATAGAACAAGTAAAGGCTATATAGTCCTAGCATAATCTATCATTCTCTTTAAACAATTTTGATTCATTTTAATCATAGCATGAGCCTTCAATAATTAATCCAAATAATCATCAGTGCTTTCCTACCAAAACTGAAGCAGACCCATGATGTTTTGTGTATAAGTTATGCTAAATTCAAGCAATATTGCCAGATTAAAGAATGCTCAYATTGGAAGTAAACAATTCCTAGTATTATCATTGCCAGTCTGATAATTATTTTTCCCAAACATGCAGAAGAGCACATGAGTTTGAACAACTGAGTATCTATTTAAGTTAGTTATAGAAGTAGACCTGCAATTTGATCCAGCCTCTCTTAATTTTTCTAGGATTTTTCTGCTTGGGTACAGTCATATTAACAAATTACTTTTGGAATGGGGTCCAGAATTCAGATCTTTTTCTTCCACATGTCCGCCCTAATGAMCCTGCCGTCAAAATGTTTTCCTGTCCATGTCTTACAGAAAGATTAAAGGAAAACTGTAATTCTTGTTTCTCAAGATCCCATTCTGAAGGGATTACATTGAGTGAGAGCTTTGCTGGAATGCTCATCACTAAATCTACTCTTACAGAGGCTTTGCTATGATATGAAYCACCTGCTTTGCAAAAGTAGTGATTGGGAAATAAAGATTATACAAGTATGTACTAACAACATTTGCAGAATGCTGCGAGATGCAATCTGACAAAGGGGAGAGTGAGAGATATGTTTATCTAATATAAGTGATCTGGTGACCTTTGTCAGGGTTGGGATGTGAACATCCAGATGAAGAAACAAATATAGTCTAATACACTTTTTTGACCTGTCTATAAAAGAAATATCATAAATCATGCAGTCATTGGCTCGAGGGAACTGGATCTATACTAATGCTTTGTCACAGGCATGCATACATTGACACATTGTCAGGRTAAGTGTATAGGGGCCATGGTTTGTAAATAAACCAAGTTGAGCCTTCACAATTGAAAYAAGCCTATATGTTGTGACATTAGATCACTGGAAGGAGTTCCTGGAGAGCAAATATGTTAGAGTTCTCTGGGATTTATGCGCTGCCAAAACACACTAAAACAATCAATAGTAACGGCTGGTGAACAACTTTGGACTGAACAGTTAATGTTGTGGTRTAAATATGTTACCTCCCAACACTGCCTTGAAGAAGCAGAAGCCAGGAACTGGTGAAGGAGTACTTGAAATACTTCATTGCCCTTTCCTCCCTCTACCTTCAGGAAATGTACATCAGTGAAGAATCAAGTTTGATGGATGTTTTCAGAACATGACAGCAAGCCACCATACGATAACAGGGACATTCAGACGAGACATAAGGCAGTGACTGCTGTGAAGAGCAATTTGTTTGTATCAAAGAAAGACGATTAGTCCTTGGTTCTAAAGAGTTTGACTTTGGAGCTGGATTAGGCACTTTGGTGCTATCACATGAGTCTTGAAGCAGCACTTTTAGCATGAAAAGTGAATTCATTGTCTGCCATGGTGCAAAGACTGTGTTATAAGAAAGGGAAGGTGGGAGAATAAAGCACCGTCCTGTGCTGCTCTGCTTGCCTAGTTTCACCCTGAGAGATTATGTGCCTCAGACATCAGAGGGCAAAACACAGTTTAAATCCTGTTAGCACTAAAATCTGCTTCCTTAGTCTGGCAGCTTGCTTACATCAAAATACTATAAATTGGAGGAAACATGTTTTCCTTGCAGTCCTGAAGAAGCMGCGCAGGGATGGTGTGAACCAGTGAATCATAGACTTTGTATTGTTTTAAAAAAAAACTGTCACTCAGCAGTCTTGGTTGGATTTGGCTGGCTATGGTCTGCATCATGGCTGAAGCCCTCCTTTTCTCACTTCAGGCATCTAAAATGTACATSTACTCACTTGAGCAAGTTACCCTAGTTTCCTTCTGTTAGTAAGTGGAGAAAAATAGACAGTTTTCAGTGCAATACATCACTTAAAGAAAAAATCTGCTTTAAGAAGAGGTGAACTGCAATTTGGGAGTACCCATATACCCTTGTGCACATCTTTTTAYCACTGTAGTCCTGGACAGCACTTTATTTGGCAAGTATTCCTCTTGGCTTCACTGGCTATCTTGAATCCTGTTTCTTTTGAAATGTCTGGAATGAATGACTGTCTTCCTCTCATCCACTAAGCAACAGCCAGGCATTAGCAGCAACAGTTGTAGGTTCTTCTTGCCATGTAGCCTTGTTCGGGAACAGCAGTTATTGACAAATAATGAAATTACATTAGATATAGACCCAGATTAGATAGACCCATCCTGTCCAACTTATTCATCAATGACCTGGATGAGGGGACAGAGTGCATCCTCAGCAAGGYTGCTGATGATACCAAGCTGAGAGGAGTGGCTGGTACACCTGAGGGCTGTTCTGCCATTCAGAGAGACCTGGACAGGCTGGAGAGTTGGGCACAGAGGAACCTCATGAGGTTCAACAAGAGCAAGTGCAGAGTTCTGCACCTAGGGAAAAATAACCCTAGGCACCAGTACAGGCTGGGGGCTGACCTTCTGGAGAGCAGCTCTGCAGAGGAGGACCTGGGAGTGCTGGTGGATGACAAGTTGGCCATGAGCCAGCAAGGTGCCCTTGTGGCCAAGAAGGCCAGTTGTCCCCTGGGGTGCATTAGGAAGAGTGCTGCCAGCAGGTCGAGGGAGGTGATCCTGCCCCTCTACTCAGCCCTGGTGAAGCCTCATYTCGAGTCCTGTGTCCAGTTCTGGGCTCCCCAGTACAAGACAGGCATGGAGCTACTGGAGAGATTCCAGCATAGGGCTACAAAGATGATGAGAGGGCTGGAGCATCTGCCCTATGAGGAAAGGCTGCAAGAGCTGGGCCTCYTCAGCCTGGAGAAGAGAAGATTGAGGGGGGGGATCTTATCAATGTGTATAAGTACCTGAAGGTAGGGTGTCAAGGGGATGGGGACAAACTCTTTTCAGTTGTCCCATGTGACAGGACAAGAAGCAATGAGCAGAAACTGAAACACATGAAGTTCCGCCTGAATGTGAGGAGGAATTTCTTTCCTGCGAGAGTGACAGAGCACTGGAAGAGGTTGCCCAGAGAGGTTGTGGAGTCTCCTTCTCTGGAGACAGATATCCAAAGCCCACCTGGATGCAACCCTGTCTAACATGCTCTAGGTGACCCTGCTGAGCAGGGGGATTGGACTAGATGATCTCCAGAGATCCCTTCCAACCTTACTGATTTGTCCCATCAAAATTTTCAAAGAAGGAGCCTCAGTGTAAGGGTGACATGTACGTCCAGAGGGGATTAACATCTTAGCTGGGCTGCCTGTGGTTGCACATATTTGTTTCCACCAGCTCATACTGGCATTTCCCTTCAGTGTTTTGAAATCTGCCTGACCAGTCCATCAGCCTATTTTTAAGGATTACAGGAAGGGTATTTAGAAGTAGTACATACCTTCTCATTGAATCCCAAGTGGAGATACAGTTGCTCTCTGAACAGCACCACAAGCATTATAATCTTCCCTAGGTGCAATAGGAAATGAAATTCAATTCTTCTTAGAATTTAAGGCCTGCTAAATACATTTCATGGAGTCATAGAATCATAGAATCAGTAAGGTTAAAAGGGACCTCTGGAGATCATCTAGTCCAAACCTCCTGCTCAGCAGGGTCACCTAGAGCATGTTAGACAGGGTTGCATCCAGGTGGGTCTTGAGTATCTCCAGAGAAGGAGACTCTACAACCTCTCTGGGCAACCTCTTCCAGTGCTCTGTCACTCTCACAGAAAGAAATTCCCCTTCACGTTCAGACGGAACTTCCTGTGATTCAGTTGTGCCCATTGCCTCTTGTCCTGTCACATGGGACAACTGAAAAAAGTTTGTCACTGGAAAAAAGTTTGTCTCCGCATTGCATTGCCCCGCAATGCAGGGGCTTGAGCTGGACCGAGAAGTCCTGAAAATTTTTTTTTTAATAATATCACCAAGGCAATTTCAATCTTCCTAATTCTATCTGCTTTGTTTGTAGTCCTATCTCAAAAACAAAATGGAATCTAACATGATGAAAGCCAAAATAAAGTTAATGAAGATTCTTGGTAGGAGATTCAAACCAAACTATTAGAAAAAAACAAAAATAGAGAAACAACCAAAAAAAGAGTCAATCAAAATCTTCACAAAAGTCTTCTTGGGACACATTTTCTTTGCAAAATCTTTACGAAGTGTACCAATTTTTTCCTCTTGGAATGATCAGGAAGTCATCAAATTCTTTGTGCAGCTACTGGTGAACAAAATTTGACAGAATTATAACTCTTCCATATGTCATCACATGACTGATTTGCTTCTATAGGTTTGTTGTGGAGAAATAAAACACACTCAATGCTCAAATTCTCTATAGAAAGCAATGATTCCTCTGGCCCATTTGTGCCAGATTATGAACTGTACAAAGATGTTTTCTCAGTCTTGTTGCATGGTTTTGGCATGTATATGAAGATCTTTTCTACAGTCACTATCTCCCAACCTTTCCACCTCCAGTTTGTGCAGTATTTCTGTAAATATGACAACATAATTAACATGCATGAACTACATGGCAGAAGAGAACTGCACCACAAGGTCTGAGCTCATCTTCCTGTGACTCTCTGATCATTCAGAGCTCTGGGCTACTATCTGGACAGTGCTCCCTTAGCATATAGCATCATTCTGGTGGGGCATCTTGGGTTGATCCTGTTAATCACAATTTGTTCCCAATTTCACTATCCTATGGACTTTTTTTGTCAGCCATGTTACTTACATGATCTACAGCCTTAGGCATGCAGAAGTGAAAGATGCTCTAAAGACAAAGATAGACAGAACATGTTGTTAACTTTAACTGTCATCAACAGGTGCCTTTTATATGTTTAATGAACTACACAATTCATGGAAGAATGTGCACAGCCACCATTGCCTGTATGAATGTTAACGTGAATAAATAATATGTTTTAAAATAAACATCTCTGTAAACCATGACTTTCCTAGAAGAGCCATAATGAATAGTGAATGAATGAAACTGCAGCTAGTTAAAGCAAGTTTTAAGTTGATGTGAGGTGAAATGTTACACAACTTTTAAACAAAGCTTCCAAAGGAGTTTGAATGAAAAGTTTGCATTGGGAAAATGTCCCCAGGAGACAACCAGTAGAATGACTTCTGAAGCCTAAGCTCATTTTTATTCCAAAGAGTGACTCTCCTTCATATTTGACTTACAAGATCCAGGGCAGAGCTAGCAGTCTTAAGATTCCCGGCAGAATGAAATCTCTGTGCCTGGAGATCATGAAATGCATTGATTTTATCATACTGATCAAGTCTGTTTTATTACCAGTTATTTATTTGTGCTGAAATTCAGGCAACAAAAAATTACCCTAGCTGGTCTTCTCCATGCACCAAGGAGTCAAGTATTTCTTTCTAGCAAAGATTTGTCCCCAGTAGGGCACATGAATCCTACCATGAAGCAAAACAGCTATTTGCTCCGCTATGCTCTGTCCTTTACTCCTCTCTGCATGGAATAGTATCAGAAAAGAAGGAATATGGTACTTAGTGTAGAGAAAAAAAATTAGTCCCTCTCTCCCTGCAATGGTTCTGGGGCTTAAGCCAAATATTGTCAAGGTGCAACCACTTTTGCTCTGATCAGCCTCAGCTGAGATCTCCACCGATACCCTCTGATCATGGCCAAGGGGTTCTGTTTAAGCTCACCTCTGGGTCACTGATATCTTTTGAAGCTCTATTGTAGGAGTGCTTGTTCCCAGTCCTCTTCATTAATTGTTCCTTGGCTTTCCTTGGTTGTCTTTGGATTTGCTTTTGCCTGATGATCACTGGACCATTGATGGGACCTACTGCAGTCACCACTCTGCTTTGCTTGCCTGGCTCAGGTGCTGTGGAAGTGTCTCTTGTCACTAAGTTTACTGCTGAGCCTATGTTGTGGCCATCTTCAGCTCCCAGTCTGCCTTCCCTTAGGGAGCAGCTATACCTTGCTGCTTCCTGACAAATACTCTATCATGTGAACAGCATGAATAGTTCTTAGTGTGGAGTAGGATTGTTTAGTGTCCAAGCCAAGGAGAATGTAAGCTCTGAGGAAAAGGAAGTGATTATATGAATTTTTATTTTGCATGTCCTATGGTAATCTCTTAAGAAGGGTGACCCCTGCTTAGTTGTATACTTTATGTGTTTCATCTTACTCAGTGCCAGGCATCCACAATGTAGACTTTCACAATTGAGCAACTATCTTGGATCATTGGTATAACCAATATGGTAGGTGTGTTTAGATCACGGTTTCTATGGCTATCTAAAATAAGTCACATTCCAGAAGTTATTTCCCTCTTTTATCCCATACCCCCACCGCCCTAAAAAATCTGTGGACTAATTCAAATGTAGTCATCTATGGAGAGATATTAACACTAGGTGACCAAAACTCCCTTCCTTCTGGAGACTTGGCATCCTAACTCTTATTGCTAAAGATCTCTTAAAATTTTGCAAGCTCTCATCCATGCTTCAAGGAGCATGAGATTTTGCAGCATCCTTTGATGGTACCTTCTCAGCTGTGCAGCTGTCTGAAAGCAGGTGTAAGAGGAAACATATCCTCGTGATGAAGTGATGAGGCCTTCTATAGACAGCTGGAGGTAGCCTCAAGATCACAGGCCCTGGTTCTCGTGGGGGACTTTGACCACCCTCATATATGCTGGAGACACTGCACAGCAAGGCACAAACAGTCCAGAAGGTTCCTGCAGATCACTAATGATAACTTCTTGTCACAAATGGTGGAGGAGCCTACGAGGAAGGGTGTCCTGCTGGACCTTGTCCTTATCAGCAGAGAGGGACTGGTTAGAGGTGTGAAGGTTGGAGGCAGCCTTGGCTGCAGTGACCATGAGATGGTGTAGTTCAGGATCCTGCAGGAAAGAAGGCAACAAGCAGGATTGCAACCCTGGACTTCAGGAGAGTGGACTTTGGGCTCTTCAGAGACCTGATTGGTGGAATCTCATGGGTTATGGCGCTAGAAGGAAGGGGGGTTCAGGAGAGATGGCTAGTATTCAAACAACACTTCCTCCAAACTCAAGAGCGGTGCATCCCTATGAGTAAGAAGTCCAGCAAAGAGGGCAGGAGACCTGCATGGATGAGCAAGGAGCTCTTGGCCAAATTCAGACAGAAGAAGAAAATATACAGACTGTGGAAGAGGGGACAGGCTACTTGGGGGAATTACAGGAATGCAGTCAGAGTATGTAGAGATGCGGCGAGGAAGGCTAAGGCCCAGTTGGAATTCAGTCTGGCAAGGAATGTTAAGGACAACAGGAAGGGATTCTTCAAATACATCAACAGCAAGAGGAGGACTGGGGAAAATGTAGGCCCGCTACTGAATGGGGCAGGGGCCCTGGTGACAAGGGATACAGAGAAGGCAGAATTACTGAATGCCTTCTTTGCTTCAGTCTTCACTGCTAAGGGCAGCCCCCATGAATCCTGTAGCCTGGACGTGAGGAAGAAAGTCTAGAGAAGGGAAGACTTTCCTTTGGTTGAGGAGGATAGGATTAGAGACCTTCTGGACAGACTAGACATCCACAAATCCATGGGCCCAGATGGGATGCACCCACAGGTACTGAGGAAGCTGGAAGATGTTGTTGCCAGGCCGCTCTCCATCATCTTTGAAAAGTCCTGGAGAACAGGAGAGGTGCCTGAGGACTGGAAGAAAGCCTCTGTCACTCCAGTCTTCAAGAAGGACAAGGAGGACCCAGGCAACTATAGGCTGGTCAGCCTCACCTCCATCCCTGGAAAGGGGATGGAACAGCTCATTCTGGATGTCATCTCCAGGCATATGGAGGAAAAGAAGGTGATCAGGAGTAGTCAGCATGGATTCACCAAGGGGAAATCCTGCTTCACCAATCTGATAGCCTTCTCTGATGGAATGACTGGCTGGCAGATGAGGGGAGAGCAGTGGATGTTGTCCACCTTGACTTCAGCAAAGGTTTTGAAACTGTCTCCCATAACATCCTCCTAGGTAAGCTCAGGAAGTGTGTGTTAGACAAGTGGACAGTGAAGTGGATTGAGAACCGGATGAAAGGCAAAGTTCAGAGGGTTGTCTTCAGTGACACGGAGTCTAGTTGGATGTCTGTGGATAGTGGAGTTCTCCAGGGCTCAGTACTGGGTCCCATCCTGTCCAACTTATTCATCAATGACCTGGATGAGGGGACAGAGTGCATCCTCAGCAAGGTTGCTGATGATACCAAGCTGAGAGGAGTGGC
>NW_028186501.1:6631354-6636654 GCF_003343005.1 Rhea americana | reverse complement strand
TACTGATTCTATGATTCTATGGTGCTTGAGGGCATACCTATGCTGTCAGGTAGAGGCACAGACAAGATAGAGCTGGATGTGCAGGCCCCAGGGACAAAAGTGCCTGGAGGTTTAGCAGGAAGCCATCCCAGCTGCTTGGGTGGAGGCTCACTCTAGATCTGGAAGCAATGAAGCAGTGACTTTTTGGCCCAGACACAGCTCTGTTGCCTCCAGGCTCTGCTGGTTTGGTCTTTCAGCTATGTGATGAGCTCAGCTATTCAGCATTTTCATGTYTCTGAATACCAAGATATGGACTTACTGATCCCATTTTCTGTCTGTTCAGTGCTGTCTTCTCCTCCTGTCTTTAGTTTCCATGAGTGCAGCCTCCTCAAATCAGATGAGATTTTTCCTCTTGTTTATCCAAAGTAAGTTTTCTGTATATGCCTCCCTCAAAGTCTCTGTTTCTCTTTGATCTTTCTCCTGGAAGAATCACTGCTTGAATTATTGCAACTTCTTAAGAAACCAAACCCAAGAGAAAAATTCCTTATGAATTTATTTTTACCACCTCCTATGATGTTACAAGAAATTTCACAAAGTAAATCAAGAGACAGCAAGGAAATGTTTATCACAAAGGTCCCCTAATGACAGGATGTTAGGTAACATTCTTTCTTGGTAGATTTTGGTTCTAATTTGCTGCATTTCTATAAATATATGTGATTCCTTACAACTCCAGTTGACTGACATAAAACTCACACTACTCTTAAATAGACTTATCAGCCGTTTAGAGTCAGTCCAGTCAKCAGGCTAACTCACAAATATGTAATTTGCTGTTGCTTTGCTAAGTGCCTCCTTCACCTCCTTGTTCCTCAAGCTGTAGATCAGAGGATTGAGCATGGGGACTATAATGGTATAAAATACAGCAGTGACTTTCTCCATTTCCAGTGAGTACTTGGAGCCCGGCTGCATGTGGCTCAGTCCCGCAGGCACATAGAACAAGGTAACAGACATAAGGTGGGAGACACAGGTGGAGAAGGCCTTGTGCCTTCCTTCAGCAGACCTAATCCTCAGGATGCAGAAGAGGATGTATACATATGAGAGGATGATGACRAGCAGCATAGACATAGAAATGACCCCATTGAAAGTTACCAGTAAAACCTCATTGATGCGGCCATCAGAGCAGGTGAGTTTCAGCAGAGGATTAGTGTCACAAAAGTAATGGTTGATAACATTAGGCCCACAGAATGAAAGCTGCAGCAAGCAACATGTTTGCGTTAGTGAGTTCAAAATCCCCCCCAGGTATGACCCAGCCACTAGCTGAATACAGACTTTCTTGGGCATAGACATAGTATAGAGAAGTGGGATACAAACAGCCATGTAGCGGTCGTATGCCATCACAGCCAGCAAGAATACTTCTGTAGTTGCAAACATAAGGAAAGAGAAATGCTGAGCGAAGCATACTGAGTAAGGAATGGCTTTGTTTTCCACTAAGAAGCCAATTAGCATCCTTGGAGAAAAGACAGAGGAATAGCAAAGATCAACTACAGACAAATTGGAGAGGAAGAAGTACATGGGAGTGTGCAGCTGGGGGGTTATCCTGATCAGGGTCACCATTCCAAGATTGCCTATCAGGGTGATGAGATAAATCATTAATACCATGATGAAGAGAGGAAGTTGCAGCTCTGGCCTGTCTGTCAGTCCTAGGAGGATGAACTGTTTCACCATGGTGTTATTGCCTCCAGTTGTATTTATCATATTTCACAATAGTGTATCTGTTGGAATGAGGAAAACAATCAGTGTGAATCAAGAGATAGCAATTGCACAGGTTATGTATGATGCCACAGAGTTCTTTATTTAGACTACCCACTGAAAAGTACAAAGCTCTGATGCTTTAGATAATATCTAACTATGGTTAGGTTTTCAGCAAATCCCCACTGGCAGAGTAACTCCTCTAAAGCCTTTCATGAACTAGAATCTGGCTGCAAGCCAAGCAGGGGATAAAGAGTGGTGATATGGTACTCAAGACAAATAATGTGAAAAAAAGAGAGAGGAAGAGTGGACCTAAATGTAGAGCTACCTGAAGCAAATCTGTGTGCCACCTCATGAGTCAATTTTTTTCCAGCTGACTCATCCCTGCAATTCCCCTTTTTTCCCAGGAGGAGAGTATATACTATTTTTGCAGTATATCAAGGTCTCTCTCAGTCGCTCAGCTGTCTTCTGCTTTTCAAAGACATTTCTTATAGCTTTTGTTAAGGCATGGTTAGGAGTTCTTGAAATATAGTATGCTGTTGTTGTGTCTCTCTACAGCACTGTCCTAAAGTGTAGGTGGAGGCAGTGGGGAGGGCTCAGTAGTTTTGCTCAGGTACAAGGCGCATCAGTGAATTTGTAACTTAGTTGTCATCCTTAGATTTTCAGCAGTGCTGATCAGTGTGGCTATTCCAGGTACATCATTGCACTCCATTTCTGTATGAAACTAGATTTTACTTCAAGTTGCASAACAAACACTCTCTTCACTTTACAAATCTCTTCATGAAGCTCCACATTATCACAAATGACCGGTAGGATGTTTCTCGGTTTTATGTTGCAGCGGTTCTTCACTTCCACCACTCAATGAACACATTTTTTCTGAGCGAACTTGAGCATCCTCATCATACAGAAAGATTCATGACATATTCTCCTCCTTCTCGTTATTACTATTCTAGGTATACCCAACTCTAGTGCTGGGAACAAGCTCTTTCCTTCTGCAAAAAAAATAAATAATATTGCAGCACAGGCAGAAGTGAAAAGTTGTTCTCGTTGCTGAAGCACATTTTTATTCTGTCCAGAAAAGAAAATCCAGTGCCATACTGACAAAAATCATGGAGACTTCCTTGCATGCTCAGACCTATGTAATGCTCCTGGCAAGGCTGCAAATTTCCAGTGTGACCTTGGATCCTTACAGTAGTCCTGCTCTTGTGTCTTCCCTCTGTCTTCTCTGCTTAGTCCACATACTCAGTTCAGGACAGGAGACCAGCTATTCAAATGTTTTCACAGAGGCATAACCATAATAAGCTGGTGACACCTGTTTAAAGTCTGGAAGTGATACCTAGTTATTAGAATAAGAATTTCAGTCATATGGAAAATGTWAAGTACAGATATATTCCAATAATGAGCTTTTGGTCTGAAACAAACAAACAAAAAAATCCAGTTTGAAGACTGTACAATCAAATCTTATTCTACAATTGAAGTGCATGCCTAGAATCCTTCTGTCTCTGTATAATACTATAGTCTTACCCTGCATCCGGATGAGTCTTTCAGAATTTGCTCTGAATTGCATACAATATGTATGAAGCCTCCTAAGATAGAAAGAAGAAATCTGATCCATTTTGCCTCCATTTTTTAAATGATTCTAATGTAATGTGAGGAGAGGAATGGAAGTTTGTAAGCTGATATATGAGAAGAAAGAAAATCATTATTTCAGCTCCAGCAACAAGAAGAAGTGGTGAATTGCACCAACCTTTTGGCCAGGATGGTTGACTTTGCTCCAGAGGGCTTGTGTAGAGAGACAGCTTCTGGGTGCGTTTACTTATTTGGCCCTCAAGGACAGAATCCCTGAAGTAATGCATAGCTAAGCAAAGAGTTTAAAGCAGGTCACAGAGGGGATCATTAGAAACTCTCCAAGTCTGGAGGAAGTATAAACGTAGGCCTCATCCTCAACATCCAATTATACAAATTTAACAAATTGTCTCTTCTGTTTCCAGCTCCTTCCAGGCAGGGACTTCTGTTGACTGTTGTTTTCCTTCTTCCCACTGCTGGGGGACTTCTGGAGTATATACTTCTGAGGGGCTTCTTGAGCAAGCAACAGGGCCCATGGGAAGGATCCCATGGAGAGCAGCCCACTGCCCCACAGGGGAAGCCTCCAGCCTCCACAATCTCCCTGCAGGGCAGAGCTAGGCAGGGCCCTCGCAGGTGGGAACCAAGACAGGTGTGCCACCACCACAGTCTTCCTGTGTCAGCAGCACATTAACTTTTCTTTGCTTAGTTGTGGTGTGAAATAAAAATAAAATTTTCATGTTGTGAAGCCACAGGTGAGAAAGAAGCAATATGACCATTCCATATAAAGCTGAATTGGATGYTGAGGTTTAGAATGTATTTTTCTCTTCTGGACTGCTAAGTTTAGAGTTTCACTTGAACTTATATAGCATCTTAGGCATATTAAGGTAAGTGGAAGCATGCATGGAGTAACTAGACAACTTCCAGTGTGCATATGCCCCTTCAGATCAGTCCTTCTCCTTAATGTGTAACAGCTGCTACAGCTCTGACTTAAAAGAAACTGATTTCTCAAATTGATCATTTATGTCTGGAAATCACCACACTCATTGTATCCTGTTTACCATATGACCAAGAACTTAATGGAGTCTGAAAAGAGATCCTTTCAGAGGGCAAATGTTACTGAATCCAATCCAAACTAACTGTACCAAGCATAAGTTAAGGTGGATTTCAGTACAACAAGAGAAATCAAGTGTACAAAGTAGTGAATTAAATATCTCTAGTAAATCATGCTTGTTCTACCTAAGGATCATTACAGAAACTTCATTCATTTAAAGGTTGCTTTCTTCATGGGCATCTACGAAATCCTTGCCTAAAGCTTAAGTATGTGCTTAACAGCTGTCCTCATTTGGAATAAGCTTAATTAAGGCTCGCTATATTTAGTATGTGAGAGCTGGGCCTGTTTAGCTTGGAGAAGAGAGAGCGATTTCTTTCTCCTTGTGGTTTTTACCCTTCAAGGCAGCAAACAGAGGTGCCCAGGGGCAGTCTTTCCTCATAGCGGAGATGCTTCAGTCCTCTTGTCATCTTCATAGCCCTATGCTGGACTCTCTCCAGTAGTTCCATGTCTCTCTAGTACTGGGGAGCCTAGAACTGAACACAGTACTCCAGATGTGGCATCACCAGGCTTGAGTAATCACTGTTCCTCATTAGAAACTACTAATCACTGTTCCTCATTAGGCTTGACGCAAAAATATTAAGGAAAAAATGTGTTTATTTTCTTTTTTTCTTGAAGGAGTAACCAAAGAATCTGTTGTTCTCCACACTAGGCAATGACTAACACTTCTACTTCACTATCCTCTCTCCACTTGGCCACGAACAACCAATAGAGTATAACAACAAATCAAGTATGGAATGCTATTTCCTTTTAATTTKCTGAAGGACCTGGGAGTGCTGGTGGATGACAAGTTGGCCRTGAGCCAGCAAGGTGCCCTTGTGGCCAAGAAGGCCAATGGTATCCTTGGGTGCATTAGGAAGAGTGCTGCCAGCAGGTCGAGGGAGGTGATCCTGCCCCTCTA
>NW_028186501.1:6623838-6631144 GCF_003343005.1 Rhea americana | reverse complement strand
GATCTTATCAATGTGTATAAGTACCTGAAGGTAGGGTGTCAAGGGGATGGGGACAAACTCTTTTCAGTTGTCCCATGTGACAGGACAAGAGGCAAAGGGCAAAAACTGAACCACAGTTCAGTTTAGCCTTCCTCATTGCATCCCTGCATACTCTGACAACATTCTTATAATCCTCCCAAGTAGCCTGTCCCCTCTTCCACATTCTGTGCACTTTTCTCTTCTGCTGGAGTTTTGTCAGGAGCTCCTTGTTCATCCATGCAGGTCTCTTGCCCCCTTTGCTAGACTTCTTTCTCCTTGGGATGCACCACTTGAGCTTGGAAGAAGTGACGCTTGAATACTAGCCAGCTCTCCTAGACTCCTCTTCCTTCTAGGGCCTTAACCCATGAGATTCCTCCAAGTAGGTCTCTGAAGAGCCCAAAGTCTGCTCTCCTGAAGTCTAGGGTTGCAATCYTGCTTATTGCCTTGCTTCCTCCATGTAGGATCCTGGACTCCACCATCTTGTGGTCACTGCAGCCAAGGCTGCCCCCAACCTTCACATCTTTCACCAATTATTTTTTGGTGATTAGGACAAGGTCTAGCAGGACACCCTCCTTGTTGGCTCCTTGACCACCTGTATCAAAAAATTACCATCAATGCATTGCAAGAGCCTCCTGGACTCTTTGCRCCTAGCTGTGCTGTGCTTCCAGCAGATAKCAGAGTGGTTGAATTCTCCCATGAGAACCAAGGCCTGTGATTATGTGGCTACTTCCAGCTGTAGCTTTCACAAAAAGACACTCAAATTAATATGGTAATCTCAAATCCCATCCTAGGGATTCATGTTAATTTTCTGCATTGCAGACATCTACAGTTACTTGGGATGCCTTACTGCATCATGGCTAGCAGTGTACCCCGGGGCTCAATACTAGGCTCCATCCTGTTCAGCTTACTCATCGGTGACCTGGATGAAGGGAGAGAGTGCACTCTTAATAAGTTTGCTGATGATACAAAACTAGGAGAAGTGGCTGATACATCAGAGAATCATGCTGCCATTCAGAGGGAGCTTGACAGGCTGGAGAAATGGGAAGAGGGGAATCTCATGAAATTCAATAAAGGAAAGTGCAGAGGCCTGAATCTAGGGAGGTATATCACCATGCACAAGTACAGGCTGAGGGCTGACCTACTGGAAAGCAGCTCTGTGAAGAACGACCTATGAGTCCTGATGGACAATAAGATGACCACGAGCCAGCCAAGTATCTGAAGGGAGAGTGCAAAGAGGATGGGACCAGACTCTTGTCAATGGTGCTCAGTGACAGGACAAGAGGCAATGGGCACAGACTGAAACACAGGAAGCTCCACCTGACCAGAAGGAAAAACATTTTTCCTGTGGAAAGGCTTTGCTTTTCCTGCAAAKCCCTCGAACAGGTTGCCCAGGGAGACTCCATAGTCTCCCTCCTTGGAGATATTCCAAAACTGTCTGGACACAGGCTTGGACAAGGTGCTCAAAGTGACCCTCTTTGAGGAAGGGGGTTGGACTAGATGATTACCAGAGATGGGGGCCCAAGGGCAAACAGAGGTGCCCAAGGCAGGGCAGCCAGCCCTGAGGGGACATGCCCTGCCCCTCCCAAGGGTGGCGGGTCACAACAGGGCCTTTTGTGACCCCTGCCAGCACAGTGTTGGCAATGCAGTGCCTGGGAGGATGGCAATAGGACAGGAGGCAGCATGTAGGGCTGGCCAAGGAGCCACCCAAGTGCACCCACATCTTTCTCTACTGCCCGGGCAGCCTTGCAGATCCAGGGCATTTTCCCTGAAATCTCCCCAGCTCGGACCTGTGTAAGAGAGACAGTGCTGGGGCTCAGCAACTCCGCAGGGCCTCAGGGGATCCCTTGGCCATGACCAGCAGAGGAATGAGTGGAGGAGGGGGCGATGATGGGGCTGAGGCTGAGGTGCAGGAGGGCTGGTGCCAGAGCCCAGTGTATCATTGGTGGGCAGGGAGCCCAACAGGGAGCCCAGCATGCCATGGGTGGCCAGAGCCCCTCAGGGGAAACCTCTGCCGATGGGGTTATCAAAAGATTTCCTTTCCAAGAACATTTTGGCAAAGCCTGCTAGCCTTTCCCAAATGACACCTTTCGTATGGAAAAGCCACAGCCACAGGCTCTGACTTCTCCAGCATCACCACTAGACATTGTGAATGTTTCCAGGTGCCAGGCCTGGCCATGGGCGCTTCCAGTCCCAACCTCCCACTTTTCCCTGCAGGATGGAGGAGAGACCCCCTGGGCACCTCAGGGTGGCCTGGGATGAGGAAGAGGAGGATGGCTCCCTCAGCTGCCCTAGGGTGGCCTGGGAGGAGAAGGAGGATGAACATCTCAGACACCCAAGGGTTTCCTGGAAGGAGAAAAAAGGGTGTGGACACCCCAGCTGCCCGAAGGTGGGCTGGGAGGAGAAAAAAGAGTGTGGATCTCCTTGGCACCCAAGGGTGGCCTGGGAGGAGAAGAAAGAGGATGGACCCCCAAAGTACCCAAGGGTGGCCTGGGAGGAGAAGAAAGAGGATGGACCCTCCAGCCACCTGAAGGATGCCTGGGAGGAAGAGGAGAAGGAGGGATCCTTCAGCCTCCCCAGGGTTGTGTGGGAGGAGGAGAAGGAGGAGAAGAATGGATCTCCCAGTCACCCAGAGAAGGCCTGGGAGGAAGAGGAGAAGGAAGGATCCTTCAGCCACCCCAGGATGGCCTGGGAAGAAGAGAAGGAGGAGAAGGATGGACCCTTCAGTCACCCCACAGCAGTCTGGGAAGAGGAGGAGCAGGAAGATGGCCCCCCTAGCTACACCAGAGTTGCCTGGGAGGAAAAGGAGGAGGATAGAGAACCTCCAGAGAGCAGCTCCCAGCTGGAGCAGTGTGCGCCCCAGCCCTTGCCAACAGGTGACTGAGTGAGCACCACTGGGCTGGGCAAGGCCGGGGGCTGTGAGCACACTCTTCTCTGCCCCACGCTCTGGCTCCCCAGCAGGCTGGCATCAGGAGTCTGCAGGGGCCTGGTGGCACGGTGGTGCCTGAATGCCTGGACATGCTCTAAGCTTGGGAGACAGTTCCAGCACAGCATCCCCCCAGAGGGAGAGGTGCAAAGGGGAGCCAGCTCCTGCTCTATGGCAGAGGCAGGGGGAGGCAGCTTGGCTGGTTCGAGGTAGCAGTGCTGTGGGGCAGGGATCTTTCCAGCCTGTCTGYAAGCAAGTTCCTAACTGGGACATGCTTGGGGCTTTCCCCAACAGGCAGTGCTCCAGCCTTGCAGCCTGTCTGCTAGGCATCTCCCAGCCCTGACAAGCATGGAGAGGTGGCATGTCTGTGCCCTATGATGGACCCCTTACCAGGGCTTGCTGTGCCAATGAGAGCAGGTGCACAGCTGGGCAGAGGGCTCCATGCTTCCTCCCATCTCTCCTGTCAGTCCTTACAGCTCTGCCCACTCTCTTTCTTGATCACATCCAGGGTTTACTCTGCCAGGAGAGAAGGAAGCCTTGGAATGCATGCATGCCTTTTTCAGATACAGAGGAAAGGTAACAGTAGGCCCTTCTGTCTGGGCTATGCCTCCATCTCCTGGTGGGTCACTCCTCTATCTGCCATGCTCAGATGCCCCTGGAAGGGTTGCTGGCTGTGCAGAGCTGCTCCCTTCCAGGCATCCCACACATCACTTCATGTCCTGAAATGCTCTGGTGCGTCTGGCCATGCCTCTGCTCCTCTTAGGTGCTCTGTATCTTTCCTCCTGCTCTCAGGAAGAGGCCCAGAAGCTGAGGTTTCTGGCCTCCATCTGCACCCTCTGCAGAGTGGCCAGCACTGATGCCTTGGTGTGGGATAAGCTTTTCCTCTGCAAAATGGATCTGGCAAAGACGATTGAGGTGAGGGCATATCCCAGGGCCTGAGGGACCAAGTGAGCCTTGCCACCAGGCATCACTGAACCAGKGAGGACAGGACTGGGCACCTAGGCTGTGCCAGCCCTGCAGACTCCTCACTGGATGCTGACAGCTCCCATGCCCCATCTTCACTGTGCTCCCTAGGTGCTGTTGCAAGAAGAGCCAATGAACCATCTGTCCTCCACAGTGCGGCAGCAAGCCATGCTTGCCATCGCTGCAATGAGGTACCCAGCCCCTGGCTTGCTCAAGGCTGCCACACCCTATGGCCCTGATAGCACCAGCCCCGGATAGGCGGCATCCCTCATGCTAGAGGAGTGTGATAAAGCCATCTGCTGGGCCTCTGCTCTCCCCTGCACTGAGCCTGATGGTGGTGGAGATGGAAGGGCAGACAGGGCCCCAGGGCTTCACAATGTCTCTGGACTTCTCTCATGAAGGGTGAGTCAGGAGAGGCAGAGGGTATCCAGCACATCCTGCAGGACTACCCTCTGTGCCTGGACCAACATCACAGGGGGAGAAGGTGCCTCCCCATGCGGCTTCCCATCTCACACGGGTAGCACCACCAGGCCTCCTGCCTACAAGCTCTAACAGGGCTACTGTCAGTCCCAGGCTCTGATAGGTGCCTCTCTCTCCTTGCAGCAAAGTGAATCTTGTGCTGGAGGGCAACCAGAAGAACAACCTCCTCCACTCGTGCTTCTGCAGTGTCTTCTACCTTCCTCTGATAGAGGACATACAGAGCCTGCAGGCTTCCCTCTACTCAAAGGTATGCCCTGGGTGAGGTATGGAGAGGCCTTCAGTCCCTCTGGGCTGGTCCTCAGCTACCCTGTTCTGATAGATTCAGCCTCTTTCCTGCAGGTAAGGAGAACCAGGGAAGAAGTGCCATAATCCTCTGTCCTTCTTGCAGACTCTGGCTGCCATGGACAGCATGCTGGAGATGCTAGTGCTCACATGTCCCACCTCCGCTCTCCTGGAGCTGCAGAGCATCCTGCAGGTCTGGCATTTGTGAAGAGTGGCCTTCACAAGGCCTGTTTCTCACCTTAAAAGGAAGTGACCCTCTCGAGTGGACCTCCCTCTACTCTGCCCCACAGCACTAGGGGCCGAGAGCATGCTGCAGGGAGAGGGCCATCTCCCCTGGCARAGACAGAGTTCCCAATGTGCTCTTCTGTGAGCCCAGTGTCTCCTGGATGCAGTTAAGAGTCCTTTCTTCCCCCACCACACTCCTGCAGTGGGTGCAGTACTGCCCAGTGCTCCTCCAGGAGCACAAAACCTTGACTTGCACCCAAGCAAAGCTGGAAGTTTTACCCTGCTTCCTTGTCCCTATACAGCTGGCAGCTGACACTGACAACTCCCAGCCCCCAACTCTTGTGCTTTCCTCCCCAGATCAGAGCATGACAATGACCCCCCACACACCTCTCCCCAGCACCTGCCCATCCCATGCCTGAACATTTGCTCCCCTGGCTTCTTCCTTCCACTGTAAGTAATCYAGAGTGCCCTTCACAAGGGAGGCACTTTCCCAAAGCCTTCTGGTCCTTGGGAAGGCAAAGAAGGCCATTTCTGGAAAGCAGCAGAGGCTGCAGCAGCAATGGGATCCTGCTGTCTGTGTAGCAACAGCAAATCAGGCTAGGGGATTTATCCCTGCAGTTTAGGGGGACTCCAGAGGCAAGAACCCAGTGCAGGAGTTGAAGTGTAAACCCAGCCAGGCATTAGTAGAGCTCTTTCTCTTGAAGAAGCTGGCAGGTCACAGTGAAAACCAGCAGTTTTCTCCTCCCAGGTCCTGCTGCCCTTCACAAAGTCCTACCAAGCAGCTGTGCGTGAGAGAGCTGTGGGGCAGATTGCCAAGCTGAGTCAACTCCAGGTCATGCTGTGGGCCCAACAGGTCTGGCAGCCCTCCCTGCCATGGGCTAATGCCCAGCTGCTTTGGCAGCCTAAGCCTGCCAGGCTCTCTGTTGTTCTGGCTCACAYGAGCCAGAACTCAAGCCAGAAGTGAACCATGGCTTCAGGGCTTTGGTCCTATCTGGCACCCCTCAACCCTGGTGCCACTGCTGCCTCCTTTCTGCAGGTCTGCTGCTTTTTTGAAAGAAGCAGTGCCAACTCTGACTTCTRCAGAAGGAAGCATTTCTCAATCCTGGGCCACCTGGTGGGGTGTCTTATCCTCTGCTGTGCCTACAAGGACCAAGGAACCAGGCACGGAGCTGCAGATGCTCTTTATCACCTGTACACATTCATCTTGAAGCGAGAAAGCAAGAGAAGCTGCCTCAGTCTGAGTCCTTCCAGACACAGACACTCAGGCAAGGCCAGACGAGAGACCATGTAGCCTCAACCACTCTCCTCAGCAGGAGGAAAGAGCAGAAAACCCCTGCAACATAGGTGCAGGGCAAGCACTACGTCAAGCCTGGGGCCCATACAGCCCAGTCTTAGTGTAGTGGGCACCTAAGCAGGAGGAACTGGGGGKGTGTGATATGCACCCATCTCTCTGGAGAGACAGGGGACAGGGGACATGCATATGCTACTAAACTGCAGGCACCTCATAGACTTCATGAAGGTCTGTCACCTCCCTTGCTGTAATGCCTCTCCTGCTTACCTAGGGGCAGCCCCTGCTCCTCCTAGGGCTTCTGTCTTGCTTCCTGCCAGAAAGTCTGATCAAACTCATCTGTCTTTTGCTCTTCTTAAAAGCAACATCCGCTCCCTCCTTCCTTGCAATAGGCCCAGATCTTCCCTGGAAATCCTGCTTCTCATCCATTTCTGACATGCCTGCTTTCTCCATCAGCRACAGTTCTCCCTGATGCCTTCAGTGTGCCATCTCTGACTCTCCAGCCTCCCTATTAACTGCCTGGTGTTTGCCYTCCTGTCCAGGCATGGAGCTGTCACAGGAGAGCCCAAAGCATCTGCAGATCCAAAAGAACTGTCAAGATGCAAGCACCTGCCTTTCACCCCTCAACAATGTCAGTGAAATCACTACGGTAAGGAGTGGCTCTGCTGCTGGGACTGCCATAGGTCAGCCTAGGGCCCAGATGAGCAGAGGAATCCCCTTTCTGTAGGATTAATGGGTTCATGCAGTCCTCAAAGAGAGGGCTCACATTGTTCTTGAGTGGGAACTGGCCAAAAGTTTCCATCCTGGCCCTCAACAAGCTCTGCTTCCCCACAGGACCAATGCACCCTGACTCCAACCATCCACCTCCTCCCTGGTGCCATCACTTAGCCCAGAACAGTCCCTGCTCTTGGCTATCCTGGAGTCAGCACTGCCCCTTCACTCTCTCCAAAACCACCCTTGCTGCTCAGCTGAGCACCCCCRTCTGGGCAGTCTGTGTGATGCATCTCTTTTCCCTGCCCTCCTCTCTCCTGTAGACTTTTGCAAAACATCTCCAGCCTTCCGAGAGGACAGATATCATACTTGTGGCTATCAAGGGCATGAGATCCTTCAGTGCTTATGACACTCAG
>NW_028186501.1:6572607-6623648 GCF_003343005.1 Rhea americana | reverse complement strand
CTTGTGGCTGGCACGGCTGGGGCTCAAGCCCTCTGGGGGATTGTTTTCCTCTGAACGCAGGTCTCCTAGTCACCCAGCACCCTTTGAAGCCAGCTTCAAGYAGTTAAAAGGGAAATAATTCTCCATGGGAGCTGGAGAAATACCTCCTTCCATTCTGTGTCGCCTCCAGGTGCCCAAGATTGTAAGGTGCATCTGTCGAAGTCTGAAGTCCATCCAAGAGGCATCTGCCCGACACAGCCTGAACAGACTTCTTATTGCACTCACTTGCACATACCCTGATGAGGTGGTCATGAGTCTGTTGCACTGTTCCCCRTCATGCAACAGGTATGACGCTCACCTACTTGTAGGGCTCAGGGACCAGCAGCCTTTAGAGCTCCTCATGTGTGCTGCCAGATAGATGGAGATATCTAGAACCTTACTGAGGGGTTGGGCCCTCCATTGTCCCTGTTTCCCAGTCCTCTTCCATGAACCAGGACTGCAGCAGTCAGAGTTGATCAAGTCTGCCTGCCTTCAGCCCGCAAGACTAGCTACCTTGCTCCCTCCCAGCCGCATAAGAATTTCAGCTTGGCCATCTGCTACTGGCGGGCAGGGCCCACTGGGTGCTCATGGCAAAGAACAATGGACAGAGGCAGGACTTGCAGTTAGCTGGGGCCCTCCAGGGTAGCCAGGCCATGATGTGGCCAAGGCACCCTGCTGACAGAGTGCTCTGGGCCTGCAGTGCTGCCAAGGCCATGTGGAGAGTAATGGTCTCAGAATCTGGTGCTGCAGAGAAGGTGCTGCGGGAGCTGTTCAGTGTGCTGGACAACTGGTCGATGTACAAGACGTCCATCTCTGACAGGAACCACAGAGCTATCCTTTCCTTGGCTGTGAGTTTCCAGACAAGGCCTCCATCACCCACAGGGCTGAACTTGMTTCCCCAGTCAAGAGACAGGGCTTCTTCTCCCCTTCCCCATTTGCCTCCAAGCCATGACCTCCCACGAGGAACATAGACTTCAATGTTATGGCCAGCAGGTTCTGCCTAGTGGCAGGCCTCTGCTGTGCCAGCACACTGGGCTGCTGAGCACTGCCTGGGGCCTGTGTGCACAAATATGGAGCCTGCCTGTCTTCCTGTGTCTCTGCACCTTCTTGCCTTCCTCAGCAGGCTGGAAACTTGTGTTAGGGGCAGATTTAGGGCCAAGGGTATGCTTAGGAGACAGGTGGGGCCAACGCACAGCCCAAGCAGGCTGCAAGGGCTGAGACAGGGAACACAGCAGGGCTGCAGGATACATGTGACCCCCCTAGGTTGACTTTCATGCTGTCAGAGCAAGGCTTGATGGGTCCATGTCACATACACAAGCTGAGCTAAAGAGCTTCCATGATTTAGCAGAAAGACAGGCAGGTACTTCACTGCATATCCTGGGGCCCAGAGCAGCACCTGAGTCTCATCTGCCAAGCTCAGACAATGCAACAGGGACATCTCAGCAGTGAGAGCTGTCTGTGGATGTTTTTTTGCAGGCAAGCAGCGTGCTGCATGAGATTCTCCATCCACCCATCTGCCCCCAAGAGATGAAGCTGTTTTTCCCCCAGCTCCTCCTGGCACTGCTCTTCCAGATTTCCTTCATCTTAAGGAAGATGCCAGAGGAGGTTAATATCTTCTGGGTGCAATGCGAACAGGATAAGTTTGCTCCCTCCAGCCCCATCAGGTACTGCCTCCCAGTTCCCCCACCTCTGCCATGGACCTGGAGCCAAGACCAAGGCTCCCAGGGTGACCTGGCCTTTTCTCTGCATGCAGGTCCACAGTCGAGGCCATGAAAGCACTGCTTTGCTGTGCTAACTATGACAGTCAAGTGCTTGCCATGGAGAGGAAGGGTGCCTGGAATGTACTCCTCACTGCTGAGACCCACTACAGGGGAGTGGCTATGTTAGCCAGGTGAGAGTCGCCTTCTCCCCACTGTCCCCTGTCACTTCTCTGGTGATAGGATGCCTTACACAATCCCCTTCCTTATGGGTGACAGGGTGTCCCCAGCTCTCCCTAAAGGGGCTGCAGCATCAGCACTTGTGACTGAGGGATGGCAGAGTGGAACAGCAATGGACACTCTCACTCTGTTGCTGTCCAGCTCTCAGAGCTCTGGGAGGATAGCTGATGTCACCAGGTGCAGAAGAGGATGATGAACAGGAGCAATCACCTCCCAGAGACCTGGAGTCCCCTCCTGTGGGGCCAGAGTCCATGTGCATGCAGCCAACCAAGGAGAGCCCAGTGGGGAAGGGGCAGGATGCGGTGAGGAACACTGGAAGAGCCCATGAGACCACGAATCCAAAGTGGGCAGGACACAACTGAGTTGTGTCAGAAGGCCAGGCTTCAGGGTAGGAAGGGCTTTTCTCCAGTCTCTTCCACCAAAATGAACCTACTCATGCTGAGCACTGCCTTTTGAATGGCAAGGTGTGGTGGCAAGAGACCACACTTGCAGGAGTAAATGTTGCCAGCTGCTGGAGTGGAGCTGAGCATAAATGTGGCTTTGCCCTGCCTGGTCTGGCCTGCAGGAGAATGCCTGGATTGAGTAGTGCAGTCCCAGAAGAGGGTTTGACTGCCCTGCTCAGGACCAATGCTACCTTCTTCCCCCTGATAGAGAGATGAGGAATGCCCCGAAGCCCCAGCGTGCCTGGATCTTCCACCAGCTGGTAGTGCTGCTCAGCCACGAGGAGCCCTGCTACAAGATCCCTGCCATTGCTTTCCTCGTTGAGGTGAGCCCAATGCCAAGGGGTGCCTCTCTGGGGTTCCTCAAACCACTGTGCTCTCTTGTGCCCACAGCTGTGGGGTGTTTGGTAGTGAACGGAGCAGGGTGGAGCACTCTAGCCAGAACCCTTGACCTGGGCACATTTCTGCTGGAGTAACTCTTGTTACCATCTGTATTTCATGTCTCCTTTGTGCCTGCTCTCTCTATTCAACTGCTTCTCAGAGGCATGAGAATAAGAGGCTGCAGCTGTCTGCAAGGCCCAGAAGAGCAAGCAAGTGTTCTGTGCAGTGTGCCTTGAGGCAAAGGGCAGCGCTGCAGGGGCTCTCACAACCACTGCTGCCTTCAGACTGGCCCTTTTCTGGGCCTGGTGCCCTTGCCCTGAGCTGTTTGTTGGATCTAGCACTGCCTGGTATGGTGAGTCCTGCCAGCTTTCTCAGCCTGTCACTGCTGTTTGTGTTTCAGCTGCTGGTCTGTGCTGACCTTAGCAGAGAAGATGAGTGTGTCCTGAACCTCTTCCAGAGATACTTGCAAAGCCAAAGCACAGTGATGCGTGGGCTGGTGTTGAGAGGCCTCCTCATGCTGTGTGAAAGACCTGAGACGGTGAGCAGGGACAGCCATCTGAAGCCATGCAGTAGCCTGGTGCTGAGTAGGGGGTGCTGGGTAACACAGTAGCTTGCACTTGAATTGCACTGTGAATTTGGAGCTGCAGTAGCTGCCCTCATCCTCTGGCCCTATGTCCTTTTGGACAGAGCCTTGATTGTGCTGCACAAGGAGAATGGCCCTGGTGCCAGGGAGAGTCCTTGGCCCTGCACCAAGGAAGCCAGCTCCAAACCTCTTCAGTCATGGGAATGCTGTGCTGAATAAAATTGCATTTCACACAGGGAAGGAAAATGCAGGCTCTGTTGCCAGGCATCATGGAGTGCCTGCAGGATGCAGACAGGAACATCCGTGTAAAGGCCCTAGTTGTGCTCAGCAACATCTTCCATCTCCTGGCTGATGGGCAGAGGGTCAGCCACATTGCACTGCAGCTCACTGAGGAGCTCCTGCCAGTCTTGGATGATGTAAGGCTGGGGGGAGAGCTGCGGGCCCTGCTGGCATACCTGTGAGCCTATGTATGGGACCAGGGTTCTGGGTTGCTGCCTCCACATGCGCCCACTAACATGGGATTTTGTGCTTCCTTCTGTGAGCCCTGGGCACTATCAGGACCCTATTTGCCCTGCAGTTTTTGGACCACTGCCCTGTCCACCTCCTGTAGCACAGCCCCAAATAGCCCAGCTTCTTCSACCTGCGGCAGAGCCCATCTGTGTCATGTCCCATGCTCATGCCCAGCCCGGAAGATACACAGTCCATAATGACAACTTCCTCTCAGTCCCTTGCAGCCCACCACAGCTTCTCTCCTCTGTTTCCATCCCCAGGGCATCCCAGTCCCCATGATGGGCACTGCATGCCCAGCCCCAACCCTGGACAGTCCAGCTGCAGGCTGAGGCTTTCTCTCCGAGCCCAGGCAGCTCTGCTAGGGATGACCACATGCTCTCAGCACTCACTGGGGCAGACAGGTGAGGCTTTGAGCAAGAGGATGTGCCCATGAGCCAAAGCTTAGGGCCAGCCCAGTCTGCTTCAGCCACATGGACCCCCTTGCTCATCGTGTGTTTAGAGCAGCTAGTGCTGAGGTCCTCTCCTCTTTCTTCCCACCAGGAGTCCAGCTGCATGCGAAAGCTCTCTATTGAACTCCTCAAAGATGTGATGGAGGTGGTAGTGGGCACTGTAGGACAGCAGATGAAGCAGCAAGTGCAGAGGAGTCTGCTCCTGCTTTTTTTTCACTTGCATGACCAGGTCAAGAGTGTGGCCCAGGTGTGCATTTCTAACCTGACTGATCATTTGGGGAGGGCAATGCTGACCCTCTTTGGGTGGGTCTGAGCATCAGAAGCAAAGGCTGCTGGCATCAGACCCTTTGAATGTGTCTCACCTTGAGACCCAATATCCTGAGTCTCAGAGGAGGTTGCTGAGCCCTCCCCCTGTCTGCACCAACTCACTGCTGCCTTCATCCTCCTGCCGTGCCTCCTACTGCACAGGTGGATGAAGAGATAGGGTCCCCTTTTACCTCCTGCTCCCTCTGTACAGCCCACCACCAGCACAGGCCATAGGAAGAGCACCTGCAGGCCCAGAGCTAGCAGGGGCTGGGAAGATGGGCATGGACATTTCCCAGATCTGCACCTCCAGTTCTGGGCTCTGGAGCCTGGACAAAAGAGAGTAGCAACCAAGCAGGATGGGGAACTCAGCACCATGCTGGGAATTCCTAAGGGAGGCACTTCTGGCTGAGGCCTGCACCGGCCTCTGTGACTGCAGCACTTCAGCCTCCTCTTGGCCTTGGCTACAGCTCAGCAGCTATTGGGGATCTCTGTCCTGCTGCCCTGGCAGCATAAGGGGCCTGAGATGGTCGTTGCCTCACATCTCTGCCTGGGGCATTGTACCCAGGGGCAGATTTGGTCTCCAACTCTGGTGTCTTCCCATCAGGGGCCAAGAAAGGCTCCAAACCTTGCCACAAGGGGGGCTGGGGGAGCTCCAGGTCTCCTCCCCGTGGCAGCATCTCCCAGTCTCTGCTGTTGTGCAGGCCTCTCAGGAAGCCCTTCTTGAGGCTGCGAAGTTATTGAAATGGGAGCAGCTCAGGCACCTGACTGAGACATCACAGACATGGAGGATCGGCGAGTGCCTGGTAAGGACAGCCTCAAAGCACCCAACACCCTGCCTTCATAAGGCCTGCCCCCCTCCAGGCCCAATATTCAGGGCAGGCAGCTGTGTCCCTACCCACAGCTGCAACTACAGCCTCCAGCCTGGAGCTTGACAGATGCTCCCTTTCCTCAAGGACACTGGCCGAGTAGGCTTTTCTCCAGGCTCCTCTCCCTTTGCTCACCTCAATGTGCTAAAGTAGTCCCTGGCCTAGCTGGCACCTCAGCTACCCTGGGGAGCACATTCTCCTCTGCTCCCTCCAAACTCTGGCACTATATGGCTCCTGGCTGGGTAAATGTCCTGGCAGAGGCAGAGATCTTGCCGTGGTCCTGGGTGGAGGGACTGGCTRGCTTAGATGCAGGGGGGGGTGCTGCACGAACCCTGTGCCCTTGTGCTCTCTCCAGCTGGCAAGAGACAGGAGCAGGGTGGAGGAATACCTGCGCCAGAGCCTGCTCTACTTGGAGAGTCCACAGGAGTCCTTGCAAGAGACAGCTGTGAGGTTTCTCGGTGAGCTTCACAACCCCTGGGGTCCCTCTCTGTCCTGGGGCAGCTTGGTCCCAGGGCTGGCTGTTGTACTGGCAGCTAGAACAAGCCCTGTGGCCCCACTGCCTTGAGCAGGGCCTGGGTGCATGTCACCCTCTGCCGTCCCTGTCCACRAACGTGGCGTTTGTGGGAACCTTGTTCAGGCCCTTACAGCCTCCTTGAGTGCTATGTTCTGGAAACCACCCTGGAGTCAGCCCTATCTGTGGGGAGCAGGACATGGAGCCAGGCCAGCAGGGCTGGCAGGAGCTGTACTGCTGGAAGTGCACTGGAGAGCAGCATTTGTGATGGGCTGTTTGTGCCTAGGGCTCATTGGGCAGCACWTGAGGGAGCAGGGCGAGGAGAAGCTGCTGCAGGACATCTTCAAGGGTGAGTGAGGGCCATCAGGGTGTCAGCCAGGGCTGGCAGGGAGGAAGAAAGACCCTGGGCAGTGGGTGCCAATTCCTGTCCCCAGGCAAGGAGGCTTCTGCACCCTGTGTGCAGCAGGGGCTGTCCGTGAACAGCAGACCCTGGGCGGTGGGTGTCAATCCCTGTCCTCAGGCAAGGAGGCTTCTGCTCCCTGTCCACARCAGGTGTGAAGCAGAGGCAAGAGAAAGATTTTAGGGGCCTTTGGGACATTCCTGGCCAGACGTGTGCAGCTGATCCATTTGTCTCCTCTGCTCTCTCCTGGCCCTGGGAAGAGCTGGGTGGGACTGGTCCTGGCAGGTGGGAAGGGGATGCCTCTGGGGTCTGCGCAGATACTGGGGGTTGATCTCTGCTCTGGTCTTTCCTATTTCAGCCCTTCAGTCCTTGCAGAAGAGAACTAGGCCCTCAATCCATTCCCTTGTTGTCCAAACCATCCTGATTCTGAGAGCTCCAAGGACAAAGTCTCCATCCAGAGCCTGCCAAGGAACCCTACACTCCTGGATCAGGAGCATGTGGGAGAGGTGGCATCGTACTCCAGGAGGCAGCTGCTTTTGCAGCTGCTGGAGCTCTGCTCAGTCCTGATCTTGGAGTGCTCTGCACACAGGGCCCACCTGAGCATTCTGTAAAGTCTGGGGGGTTCCTGGCCTCTCTCCCTTGCCACAGGACATCTCCACCTCGCAGGGGCCTGGGCTTATGTTGCTGGTCCACCCTCTTGCTGCCCTTTCCACAAAGAAGTAGTGCTATCTCTTCACCACATATGGGTGTCTTTTCTTTGTGGGAACTAAACAGCAGAAAACTCAGGCCCTGAAGGAAGCAGGATTATCCTAAGAGGAGTAGGACATGCATTCTTTCCAGCATTCTGTGGCAGTGCAGAACATATCTATACACTGTGCTTTTGCCACAAAGTGCCAGCCTACTCTGATGGGATCTAAAACCAAGAGGAAAGGAGAAGAAAAGCCTTTGCCTACCCTACTCTCTGCAAAGACGGAGGCTGGGGCAAGAGCAGGCCCCTCCATTCTACATGGCTTTCATATCCCATTGAAGGTGTGGCTGGGGAATGAGAAGCAGCTCTACAAGTTTTCCATCACCATGGCATACAGCACACAGGCCTTGGAGTTCTCTATTTTTTACCTCAAGATCTCTATGCTGAGATGGAGGGGAACCAGGGCAGATCATGGTGGAAAGGTCCTCCCACAGGATCAGTCCCTGTTCTAAATGTCCCCTCACTTTAGGAGATGCAAGAGCATCTTTATCCAGCTGTCCTCCATCTCAATACTGTAGAAGAGACGCTGCTAATGAATTTTAGGAGAAGGATTTTTTTCCAAAAAGGGGCAGGGGATCAGCTGCAGTAATGTTGACCCTATTGAATGATAGATGACTCTTCCAGAAAAGAAGCACCCTGTTTTCTCTTACAAAAGGGCCAGGAATGGCTGGAAGACCACAGCTGTTTGGACAAGAAATAAAATTAAAGCCTTGAAAATAAGGCACCTCTTCTGCCACTCCTTGCTTGAGGAATGACACAGGGCTGACATTTCACTTGTGCTGGCTTCAGCTGGAATTGCTGAGACAAACAGTATTGCAAACTGTGGACAAATCTCCTTGTGTGCTCTGCAAACAGACCCCTCAGCTCACGGGAGCCCTGGCAAGAGGGCTCCCATGGGGCCCCACTCTGACAAGGGTCAGCAAGTGCTCCCTGTCAGTATAACAGCAAATGCCTGAGCCAGGAGGCTCAGAAGGAGTCCAGAACAGGCTCACAACCACCCAGCTTGTCTGCCACACTCTACTACTTCATTTCAGGCATTGCTTTGCAGAAAGGAAATCCAACTCTCTCTTAACTCTTTGGGCCTGTTTCCACACACAGGGAGCCCACAGCCAGCTTCTGCTGGGTGCAGTCAGGGCAACAGCTTCAGCTGTGTGGGGACCCCAGACAGCTGCTGCTCCCCATCTGCATCCTTCCCCCTGCCTCAGCAACACCCCTGCTGCCCTCCACCCTGGAGTACTTCTAGCCTTTGGGCATTGCCTGCTCTTGGATTTTGGAAAAGGGAGCAGATCCAGACAAAAGCAAAAATGCTGCAACTCAAACCCTGGGGAGGGGAGATGGAGTGCAACCATTCTTGCATAGCCCCTGGGCAAGCAGAGACTCCCAAGCAAAGAAAGGCATGGGAAAGCCCCAGGAGAGATCACAAGGGTCAGGGGTCGGTGTCACACTTCAGCTGAGTTCAGCAGTGACGGATCAGTGCACTGGTCTCTGCCACGTGTGGGGATACCTGGGAGGAAGGTCTTTGTGGAGGAGTCTCCCTCACCCTCCCCTTCAAGGACACAGACCTGGGAGACACCTGGGACCAGAGCATGACCAGGAGCAACCGGAAATCTCCAGTCACTCTCTGCTCCTTCCCCATCCTCTGCCTTTGTGCCCTGCTTCCCTCCAGCTTCTTTTCTTCCTGCAGTCACCACAGGCTCTGGAGGGCCGAGGAAGGGATAGGGGCTTCTCACCCTGCATCCATCCTAGTAAGCCCAGCTCCTGCCTGGCTAGCATTCCCAGCAGGTGCTGGCTTCCAGGGTGGAGGAACTGGGTAAAGCAGCAGATGTAGAGCTGCATCAGCGCCCTCTGGATACTTTCAGGGCAAACTAGATCTCTCAACTTCTCTTTCGATGCCCCACAAAGCCTTTTGGGCACACCAGTGCCTTGCTTGTGCTGGCAAAGGATGCAGTGGAGCACACAATATTTCTCCCCAGGTAGCTCTTCTCCTCATCTGTGGCTGGTGTTACTGGCCACAGTTCAGCTGAGGCCAAGGTCTGGGGTTAGGATTGGGAAGGAGACAAAGCATAGAGCTGTCATTGGTGTGTGGCTGCAAAGGGGCTGCCAAAGGGAGGGTCAAGTTGCAGAGCAGTTTCTCTCCAATAGCTTTTCCCCTCTTCTCTGCCTGGGGGGGGCTTGGACAAGGCTCAGCCAAAACAAAAATTTAGGGTTAGGGCAAGACTCATGGTTCCAAAGTCCTTCATAGTCCTTTTGCTGCCCCCCAGAGCCTTGTTTTACTTGTCAAAGTCAGAATAACTGGTTTGCCTTTCAATGGACCCAGAAGCCCCATAGGTGGGGCTTACAGCCCAGGTGAGGATGGCAGATCGGAGATGATCTCTGTACCTCATTCTCTTTTCTTACCAGTTCTTTGTGTGTAGCTTTAGCCTTTTACCTTCACTGTCACCTACAAAGCTGAGTGCAAGACACTAAATCTATTCAAAAGGTATGGTTGATTTGTAGACTACTTATCTTAGACAAAAAAATAAAAGCTAATCAAGGTCTGTTTCAAACACTAGGAAAGAAGGTTCAGCATTTTCAAATGTTAGCTCATGTGTTTGTTATGCTTCTGCCATCGTTATCCCCCATAAAAAAATAGGCTTATTTACAGATTTCTCAAACCACTAACACTTCTATGGCTTATGACATGTTTCCAGTGCTTAGCCACTACAGCAAGAAATCCTTAGCTGACATTTCAGGCACATAACTGGCGATGCATACACACAGAGAGAGACCAAGACAAGCAATCTGAAATGAACATAGTGAGTTTGTTTTCCACTAGTTAAAATACATACTGGAAGTGTGTTGGCACTCTCAGTCCTACTAATTAAAGCTTCTCTACCAAGAGAGAGGTATCAAAGCATAGCTGTATACTAGGCAGGAATGTCTGTTGTAGTGCTGCCTCCTTATTAAACCAAACAGAATATTAGCACTTCCCCATTCCCCCGTGAAATCTTTAAATAAAGCAAGCTGGATTATTTCTCACTAGAAAATTGTATCCAATGGTGCAGGTTTAGCTGAGAGATCTAGTTCCAGGAAATCACTTGTGTTAATTTTTGGCCTTATTTCTCATATATACTAGAGRATAATACTATTCATTTAGCTTTATGGCTAATAAGCAGCAATATAATTTTATAGGCTAGAGAAAAATAATCTAAATATTTTCTACTAGCAGCACCCAACTTTCACTGCCCCTATTACCATCTTACTAATGCCCCTTACCTAAAATTCCTCAAAAATTCCTTCAAAAGGAGAATGCAGAAAGAAAGTTAGCTGCTTTACTTATCAAACAGCCTGGCTCAGATTTGTGAAGCATGCCTGATCAGAGATCTCCCCCCCTACACGTAGTGGAGGAATGCTGTGAAGAGATAAGCAGAGGCTCCGTGCCCTTTGGGGCTCAGTGAAGAGTGATGGAGCGATTGACCATAGCTTTTGCCAAGGAAGCTAACATCACCTCAGTAACAAAGGAAACCAGGGGATACCTTTGTTCTGGACAAACTGGCTACATCAGCTAGGTGTAACAACCCCTTGTGTAACTGTCTGCCCCTGTCTTATGTACAATGAGATATTTATGACTCTTAACATGCTGAAATATAGGCCTAGTATGATAGCAGCTGCTTTGAGAAGCAATGACACAGAGAGCAACCTAGAGAAGTGCGAGCATGAAGTGATGAAGGACAGGACATAGGCTTGGCACTGGAGACTCCATGGCTATAAACAACTTAGCCAGATGAGGATGGGGAGTGTATACGTGGTTCAGCCCAACATGAAGTATAAAAACCAAGTAAGGAACAAAGGAACTTCGATGAGAGCAGTGGGCTTGAGCTGGTTTCAACCCATAAATTCCTTCCTGGTGACTGGAGGCACTTGGTGTTGTGACAATGAGAATATTCTAGAGACCAGTAATGAGATTAATGCTGATGTTGTGAATAAACTGAATATTGTAATTGCTGTGTTCTGCTATGTGTGTATTGTGATTCAAGTGCAGTGCTGTGACACTGTGCTAAATCAAAATCCTGTGCAACTTCAAATAACTTCAAATAAGTAAACTTTCTACTAAGCATTAAACCCTCTACATGTGGAATATCTTTTTAAAAAAATAATCACAGTTTTGGACTCTGACATGAAGTTAGAAGTGTGCAGCTTCATTCATCCATAATCTGACTCAAACATGTACTCAGGCTTGGAAATGYTCTTGGCCATGTTTACTCCTCAGACACAGTCAACAGAAGGAGATTGTTTCTTCCCGTTCTAAACATTCATCTCCTGCTAGCCCTATTCAGTCTTAACATATCTGAACCCAAACACCAGGAAAGACCAAAAGGAGAATTCTGATAATTTTGATTCTATTGGAGTCACATCCTCCAGTTGTTATCCTTTTTTTTTTTTTTTTCCTCTGACAGAGTCCCTCTTGTTCCCTGTTCCTCAGCTTGCTTGGGATGGAAAGGCATGGCAGGCTGCAAATGGTACCGTCCTCTTAACAAGCCTTACCTTCTTATTTGTGTAGGTAGGCATCAAGCCAGAGCTCTCCTGAATTCTTCAGAGAGCTGAGAGAGACAAAGAGCACAAGAGATGATATTATAAGTTGTTTAGGGGAGTGTTGATGGGCAAAAAGGAAACAACGGTTTCTGTGTGTTGATATGCTAGAGAAGAACAAGCTAGTTCTTGTTCTTAGGAATTCAGTCTCTCCTACTTCCTTCTGCCCTTTTTTCCAGTGTGTTACTTACTGCACAATGTCTGCAAAGGTGGTGAGTAGGGGCTTACATTGGTACTCAATGCCATGTTTGGCACACAAGGACTTCACTAGAGGAGCCACCTTCCAGTAGTTGTGTCTTGGCATTGTGGGGGAATAGGCTGCAAAGAGAAAAAAGGCAGATTTTCTTCCAGTGCCTCATAAGAAATACTATCCTTCAGATGTTCTTATATTCATTATTACTTCCCAGGAATCTCAGAGCCCACACTGAGTAAGGCTTATAGCTGCTCCTGTCTCTTCTTTCCCCTTGGTGTGCTTTTAGCACAAGTACTTACAAGGTTCTTCGGCTTTTCTCCTACCTTATTTTCCACTGTTATCACTTGCATCCCTGAAACAGCATTCCTCCAAATTAAGTGATGACAAACTTGGAGACTCTACTTCCCCACCTTTCTCCAGAAGTAACCRTCTCCATAGCTAATCAGCACAGGAGTTAAGTCCATGCCTCAGCTGCATAACTCACTCTCTGAAGTAAGAGCATAAGCAGTTAGTACAGGTAGGTTTGGATGACTATGTGAGAATATAAATGGGGGTGCCTTGTCATGGACATTTTCACTAACATTTACAGGCTACCACTCTGGATAAACCCTGTTGCTGCCTGTATGGTTTCATAGACCCTGCCCATATTCAATATCTGCTGTTTATTCTGGTTTGTCCATGGACCCAGTGCAAGTTTTGAATTACACTATTATGCTCTGCAGAGATTTAATCCTTCTAAACCACTATATAAACCCACTGGTACTCCAATAGCTATTTGTAGAATGCACAGCTAGATGAGTAGGGTAAAAATAAGAGGAAAGAAAACTTTCTCTAAGGGGCTATACTCACTGATGTTCAATCTGGAAGTTCAGATGCCCAGTGAACCAGTCATTGAACAGAGACTGCTCAACGTTACAAGTTGCCTGGAGCTGGAGGAGGAGAAAGGAAAGCAAAATGAGGACAGATGGGTGACTGCAGCCTTTCTCGTTTGTCTAAAGAGCATAATATGTTGTGCCACACTGTTCTGTTGTTTTTTTCTAGCTTAAGCTAAGCTGCCTCAAGGCAAGGATCAAAATTCTCCTTCAGTTACATTGACCGGCAGTGGTATGCAGACTGGCATAGGAGCTGACTCTGTGTTCCTATGAGCATACGTGAACAGACAGAGCCAAAAGTTTCTCCTGTGTCCTTATGAACATGCCTGCAGATAGAGCAGAGATTATAGGCAGCTTCTGTGCTGGTCAGGCTTTGCTGCGGTGCTCCAGTGAGGAAAGAGGTGGCACCACACTGGCATTCTACTGGCAAAAAGGAATTCAGCCAGAGCAACACACGAATTTCCATCTCTGGGCACAGGAAAATGTCCCAGACAGGACAGTGTGACAACCATATGACCATATGACTCTGGCTGGACTCAGCATGGAGATGCATGGAGCTCATGCTTTGGTTCCTTGGCCAGCGGGAAGCACTGCTCAAAGCCTATAAAACTACTCAGGGCCCACTGTATGAGCTACTGGATGAGCATGTTCCAGGACTAGTCCTCCCAGATCTGCATGGCCAGCACCACCAAGTCCCAAATAAATATGGAGTTCTCCTAGTAGAGCTCCAGGTAGGACATGGAAACCAGGTTGCTCCACTCCTGGCCCTCAGGGCCAGCATCAGTATCCTGTGTTGTCTCCAGCATATCCAACATAGTCTGCAGAGTTGTATCTGGCTACTCCAAGCTGCTCATAAACATGTCTTAGTGGAACAACTGGGCCTGTAGACTAAGAAGACATGAACTTTCTGCCCTTCCAAGGGACCATGTCTCCACAGCCAGCATCAAATCGGTGGTTGGTGGCCTTGTTCCCCTAATCCAGGAGCTCTAGAGACTAGAAGTCAAAGGGGCAGATTCAGAGCTTTTCCCAGGAATATCTCTGGGGGAATTCTAATGGGTAGTAGCCAGGAATTTGTGTACAAGTGAAATGGAGAGTGATTGATGGGGATAGGAATGAAAGAAGGGGAGATGGAAGGTTGTAGCATCTTTTACTGGACAAGACTTTGTGTCCAGGTTTTAGTCTAGCTAGTGCATAAGAAAGTAAATCCTGCAAATACTTTCAAATGAGACAGAGACAGTATCTCATGTCAGGAGCTTCTTGAAAGCTCAGTAGCTGACAAGCACAGAAATGAGCAGAATTTTGTTTCTGTTATTAAGTGATTCAGCAAGATTTGCCTTATCAGTGAAGCTACTTAAGTATCTAGGACTCCTACTGCATCCACAAATCTGCAACCATTATCTTCCAGGTGTTTCTAAGTCTTAGGAGAATGCCAATAAACTACTGAAATAACTGGTATATGACTGACACTCTACAAAGAAATAAAGAACTGTGTATTTTTTCCTGTTGAGTGCTTCAGAGATTGGTGTCTTCACACAATCCAATTTGTCATTGGCAGCTCACCAAAAATTGTGCCTTCTACCTCCGAGTCAGCTTCTATTTTTCCTGTGCTTTTTAGCTTTCATTTTCATTGTCCAGCAATAAACCTGGCAAACACAAATAGCAATGGACTCAGGTAAAAGTAGAGCAAAATCTCTCTTACACTCTCTATAGCTTTCATAAAAGCTGGTTACATGAAGAATATGAAAATCCTTACAGGTCTCATTTGATAGCCATAAAAAATGAATCCTAAGCAAGCTGTTCCTTGTTTCCCTCTAGTTCAAAATATTGTAACTTCTATTGCATCCTGGCACTAGTTGATGACCATCAAGTCCCCCTCTTCTTCTATGAATGTAAAATAACTTCTCAGGCAAGAGATCATTAGCAGCATGTAGCTTGATCAGAACACCACTTCTGAAGCCACACAGCAGAAGCACATCATTGAAGCAATAAGCCACTGCTAGCAAGGATCTTTAGGATTTTTTTAGAAATTCTTCCTTGCAGTTTGCTCATGGCCCTGAAGACTGGTCTAGCAAAGACCCAAGTGAGCAAGACTGTTAAATATGTTTCAATGGAGTAGATGATACAGCAGAGTTGATGTTGGCTATATTCCTTCCAGATGCTCCCCATTATCTGACTGTGCTCCACTAGTTAGCTAGCATTATGTTGAGAGTTCTTGCTGATAATGACACAGCAAAGGCAGTTTCTGTTAGTGCTTCCCTTCAGAAATATCTGAAAGGTTAAATAATGTAACCCAGTGGAGTTCAGCAAACAGACAAAGAAAGTACAAAAGAGCTAAAAGTTCAGAAGAAAAAAATATAGTATTGTTGAGTGGGTAGCATTGGCAGTATTGTATCATTGCGTTTTCATGTGTTGCAACATACACTTTCAGAGCAACAGATCTTACCTACTACCTCCCAAAAAGCATCAGTGTATGACTCAAGAATTGCAGCATAGATTTGTTGAATAGAAAAAATGATATAATCTCTTTTCTGTCATAGCATGCTACACCCTTTTGGATAGCAGAACTGATTATAGCCTATTCTGGTGATAACTGCACCCACAGTCACAGGGACCATGCCTCAATCGCTTGAAGAAATTATGGAAATATATGAAAGTATTCTCCTTCTAACTTTTCTTTTCTTTTAACTTCTTAAAACACCTTTAAAAAACCCTACATTATTCCCATTTGCTCCATTCCAGATTGCTTTGCAAAGCACTAGATCAACAGTTACCACATCTTTGTCATACTTCTACCCAAATCATACTAGAAGTTCCTAATAAAACACTGAAACATCTACAATGCTGAAGAGGCACTAAATATGCAGCCCTACATGTCTGAACATGGCAGACGAGAACCTTGAGGTGGAGGAGAGGCTTCCCAGAGCCACGGACACTCAAAACACATTTACAACCATCTGAGCCAAATCATGAATACAGCATCACAAGAACAGGCAATGACTCACCTTACTGGGTAAGGGAAGAGGAGGATTTAAACTCTCATTTATATTCTTCGTGGGATGATGGTTTGTGGGAACTATTACTAGATGTTGCAACTAGGAAAGAATATCTCACTGGATACTCAGACAGTCTGATGTATTTTTTCAAAATTACTCTCTAACTCAGGCTAAATAGCAAAGGAAATGGGTATTCATCTAAGACTCTGGTTTCTGGATATATACTAACATGGAATAACTTCTAATACTGTTAATACAACAAAATGGAAAAGATAATCTGAAAAAGATGCTTTCTGCATAATAAACCATAGCATAGTAAAAACAGATTTTGTAACATCAGTGGGGCTGTGATTTCTCTCATCAGCCTGTTCTCACACCTCAAACTTTGCAATGCATAACAGCAATCACCTTACTAGTAAAACAGGGCATAGAACGGGAAGACTCCATAAATTATCACATATCACCTCTACTCAAACCTAAATACAAAACAAAATCAAATGCATGATTACTTACTGCCACAGGAAGTATACCTCTTTTATTAAACAACATGCAGGATTTTCAGCAACTGAAAATTTTATCAGCCTAGACAAACTCTTTAGTGTTTAGATAGGCTCTTCGAATGATGTCCTAATCTACCAGTCCCTCTCCTTCTCTCTCCCTCTCCTGATTCTTACTTTATTCTTAAAGGGAATAGAATTAGTCTACATTTTGCCTCTCAGGCCAAATATTTAGGTCTAGATTCATCCTATGCAACTTTAAGTGTCTAATTGAAGTGCCTAAGTTAAAGGACCAAGTGCTTTAAACTCTCTGTGGCCAACCCAATGAGACATACACTCTAAGTGGGTGATTCAATTTTAGCTAGGCCATAGTTAATCCCATACAAATTACTATTCCATGATAGAATTTGGACCCTTTTATTCTCTTGCCCGTGGTCCTGGCGCTATACTTTCAGTTACCATCAAATGTACAGACCACACACAACTGCTGCTTCACTGTTGCTGGTCCRCACGCTACTACCTGATATAATCTGAGCAAAGCAGCACAAATGAGTTATGCTGGATATTTCAAAGGATATATGTAACACACTCCTCCATGCACAAAAGGAGGGGGCTCAGACCCCAGGGAAAGTCTTGGCTCTTCCAAATAATGCTACTTGCTCTCATCATCCAGCTCACATGGTGGGAGTACCTGGAATAGTCTCAGATGATTTCCATAACATATTGCCACTCTCTGGGGGAAAGAGGAATTAATGTATTGTTAGTCCTAATGTCGTAGCTCTTGGCTTTCAAAAATGTGTTTTAGAGCCGTAATGTCTTCTTTTCCTAATCTTCAGAAGTCGATGTTGTGCTGAAGATAGTATTTGGAAAATGTCCAAAATACAACCTAGCAACTCCTGTGTTTCAGCAATGATAGCAAAAATCACTAGAATTGCAAAAGCAAAGAGCAAATTATATTGTATAACAAGTGAAATACATCTCTTATTGGTGGTATAGTCAGCAGAGAGACTTCATAAACATTTAGAAATTATGTTGCCACTGTATGAATGACAGTAGCAGGACAAATACAGAGAAACCTGGAATCACACATGGCCCTAAAGCAAATTATGGATATTATCTTCAGACAGTTTCCCACAGTAACTGTACATATCATCCTAAAAAAGAGAAGGGTGTTCTTTATGTATGCACTACTGTACCCTCTTTTTCTCCTTTTCCTATACAGAATAGGAACTGTGAATTTCAAGAGGTGAASAAGTACAATGCTATACAGCCAGTAATGATTTCCTGTGCATGGAGCATATAAGACTTTACCTACACTTTGCATATACTCATAAACATCATTTGTAGAAAGTCTGTAGAAAGATCTGCATCAATGTTTGGAGCAAAATGATTACTGCAGCTTGCCTCACAAGGTAAGGATCCACCCAGCCTTCTCATCTGAAATAGGTCAACATGTACAGACAAATCACATTAAATAGCAGGTGAAAACACATTGTGTAACACTATGGTTTATATGCCTGAGAAGACGTCTCTACAACAGCATGGGCATATGCACTCTACTCACTAGATCTCATGTAAGGTGTTTCTCCTCTTTAAGTATGTTTTCTACATCAGTAATTACAAGGGTGAATGCAATAGTCATGAAATCTATTAGGCCTGTGCAAAGAACAGCCCAAAATTATATTATTGTTCAACAAAATTTAAATACATCCTTATAGGTTACAGATGTATTGGTTCCTGACTTTTTATTTGGAAAAAGTATTGGAAATGTCACTTGAAAATTTGGTACATTCATTCAGTTTCCTCTAATATGATGGACATTGCGTTTCTCTGATCATCCTACTAGCTCTTGCTTTTTAATTCTGAATTAGTCTTTCCAGAGAATGGGTAAACAACAGTTTGCACAGTCATCTAGATGAGATGTCCCTAGAATCTCATACAATAGCACTAAAAGTTTTCTTTCTTTACTGAAAATTCCTGGGTTGGTATGTTCTAAGGCTGCATTTGCCTTTTCCAAAGGCTCCTGCAGCATTGACTCATGGTCATCTTTGCCCACCTGTGGCCCTTTCTCCTCTGTGGACTGCTGAATGCACTTTCCCTCTCATGACAGCATTAATGAAGACAATAACTAAATTAGATTTCAGGACTTGAATAATTCCCACTAGTAAGCTACCTCTAGCTTGAAATTTTCTTCCCTGCACTGCTTATTAGCAGGTGCAACCAATTTTTTATTTAAAATAATCCAACAGCAGGACAACTAGGAAAAATTGTTATTGCTAATGAAACAACTGAGTGACCTATTAGCCTGCAATGATTAAATCTCATCCTAGCATTGACATCATGTGCTTTCTAACTAATCTTCAGGGAAAATAAGTGAGAGTTTATGTTATTCAGTATCCATTCAAAAATACACAAACTATGATCTGCAAGAGAAACAGTAAAGCAATTTGTTCTGAATTCTTCTCCACACAAACGTAATACACTAGAGTCTTGTCCCATTGCTTAAGAGAAATAGAATGATTGAAAACAATAAAAAATGTTACAGTCTTTGATGACTGTCACTTTTCTGGCTCTGTTTCTCTGCTTGTTTGGCAGCATTGTATGCATAGAAAACTATACCACTATTAAGGATTTTGTACCAAAATTCTGAAATTTATTGCATTCCTTATCAGCCTTTGAATTCACATGAGATCTAGGCCAGCTCATGTGCATACAATCCAGCTCAGTGCCC
The DNA here is from genome assembly GCF_003343005.1 of Rhea americana. Lineage (NCBI taxonomy): Eukaryota > Metazoa > Chordata > Aves > Rheiformes > Rheidae > Rhea > Rhea americana. The sequence goes on along the minus strand of NW_028186501.1, from coordinate 6,604,644 downwards.
TGTGTAGATACCCAAGCTGCTCTAAATGAATGAGAGTGGATTACCTCGTGTGAAGGTGAGCTCATATGGCTCTGGAGCTGACTCTTTCAGGCAATTCAGGCATTGCAAACAGTACAGCCACATGACAACTTCCTGGGCTAATTTTTTCAGGATGGCATTACTACAAATATATATATWTTTTTAAATGCCTATTAATATTTTCTTACTCTAAATGATGCTCAGGAAATAAATGCATAGTACTGGATATGCAGACTCCATAAACATGTCAGATAAGTATTTTAATTTAAGCAGCTTTCTTTGCTCCTTTTATGACTGATCCATACAAAAACAGAACAACCAAAAATCAAATAATGGAAAAATGTGACTACAAAATAACAACACGGAAGCTGGACATCACAACATAAAATCACAACATAATCACAAGATAAAATTACAACTTAAGATCTTAGACAGAGGAGTAGGTAGAGGTAAGTATATTTAACCCTGCTTTATTTCACTAGATTGCAAACAGATTATTTCCTTTAACCAGTTGATCTATTTTTATCATCTACAAATTTAAGGATTACACTTTCAGAAGTGCAGCTTCTTTTACACAAGCCATGGCATTTACACCAGGACTCTTGCATCTAGTGCAACAATTTGTAGCTGAAAGGGAGTATATTCTTCAGCTTTGATTTAAGGACTTCTTATAAAAGTAAATTGAGCACATATCATGATAATGCATTCCAGTGGATAATCTGTGTCACAAACTGAATGTTACTGTTAATTTCAGTTTTGAATGAATTTGACTCACTGATCAGATCTGGTTGTTTTTATCATGTAGTGAATAAAGCTCTTCAGTATCAGAAAGCTCTCCTCGGTAGTTCAGATATACACAGTGCTCCATGGCATCTCACTGTCTCCAGAAAAGGATAATATAAGTATCAGAATAGTTCAGCTACAATTAATGAATTAAATCACTTATTTTTTACCATCTAAAAATATATAATCTTAGTTATTTTTCTTATTCTTTCTCTATAGTCATTTGAGAAAAAGAGATAGCATAAATTACACTCTAAAATGCCTCTCTCACTACATTGACAAGAGAACCTAGACACTAGCTTRGATAAGATGTTTAACTTTAGAAGGCTGTAACTAGGCAAGATGAATCCTATTTAGTGGTTCCTGAGTGTTACAAATGATAATGACACTCATTTTCTGAACAATCCTCGCTAGAGGCAACACAATTTTAAGACTAAAATAAGACTGAAGTACTTGAGATCTACTCAGACTCCTTCCATTTGTTTTGGACAGTTACCAACTTACCTCCTAACCCTCCCTTTCATAAATGAAATTGTACTTTCAGCTGTTATCATCAGATCTTATTCAACCAACCTCAGCTGAGAGGTGTGTTGCACACTTACAAAATCCTAGACACTCCTTCACCCTGTGAGAACAATTTATTCATTTTTTTTTTGAGGGAAAGGAGGGGAAAGCAAAGCAGGGCAATATAATTCATTCTGTCAGCTAGCAACCATTATCAAGATTAAAAGGGAGGAACGGTGTTTGTAGCTGGACCAGTTTCTTGCACAACCTGCACCTAGCACTTACTAGGTTACCTAGTTGCATTGGTTCACCTTATGGGACTGGGTCAATATTTCATCATGACTCAACTTTGCTTTTAGGCTCTTTTTCCTTCTCTTTCCCCACTATGTAGAAAGAAGAAGCAGGAAGTTAGCTGCTACATTAGTCAAATTATGCAAATCATTATTGTTTGCCAACAAGAATTTATTGGGTTAACTGAGATTTCGGCATGCAATCACATTTGGAAAAGTAAATTTGTATCAATAGCATTGTACTCAGGCTATGTGCCAACTTACTTGACATTCCCAGGCCTGTAAGTGTCAGTAGTTCCACAAATGACATGAAGTTTTAATTGCAATTTGGTGTTGTAAAACAAGGTGACAATTTAAATAATCAATGTCACAAAAGACCCAAATAGACAAATCACCCTCATCTATGCCTTTGAAAATGTGTAATAATAGTCCTTATCTCTTAGGAAAGTTTCTTACATGCGGATAAGGAAAGCTAAACATAATTATAACTGATTATGTTCTATATTTGGTTCCTTTACAGTAAGCGTAGTACCATGGCATACAAAGAACAGATAACAATTCACTTATACTGGTTTATCAAAACATGTTACATATTAAGAATTAAAGATAAATGAATGTTGAATTGCAATGGCTCCTTTTAGAGAATTGCTGTGTTTGTTAGAAACATTTTCATACAAGGGCAGGAAATGATCACATATTGTTACCCATGCTCAGGAATAAAACAACCACTTGCAAATTTTTCAGTTAAACTCAGAGATTTTTCTACTCCCTATTCACCTGTAATTAGCATTTCTTATTTTTCAAATTGAGCTGTTAATGTTTTCTTAAGAAACTATTAGGTTAAATTAATATTTTATTGATAAAAGGTGGCAAAACCACATTCAATATTTTTCTTTCTGTTTTCTTGCATATGGGAAAGTGCAGAAGAATGTTGAGGAGATAGGCGATGGAAACTAGCCAGACCATTCTGTGGGAAAAGGAGCATCAACAGAGCATGTTGACCCATAGCCATGGTCTCTCAGCTGGGCCCATGCCAGGGTGGCRCAACACCCGGTGTTCCTCACATCGGAGCTGCGCTCAGGGCTGCCCTGCCATCTCTCCCACTGGCCGCTGCTGGAGATAGAGGGAACCCTCCTGCATTGGTAACATTGCTCCTTTTATTTACCTAATTGTTAATAAATATATTTATATTAATTTTATATAATATATTAATAATATATTAATATATTATATTAATTTATAATATATTTATATTATAATTAATATATTTATATTTATATAAATATAATATATTTATATTATAATTTATATTGTGTCTCTCATGATTGAGCCCCTAAATTATCCCTACACCTTGTTTCTGAATATATGATGGACTATCTTGTCTTTACTCACCTGCTACTGTCTTCCACCTGTGCCAGTCATTTCCTCCCTCCCTTTCTGTTCTCTTTTTTTTCTACTCCCTCCTCACCAGGCCTAATTATCATCCTTGCTTTTTGTGAGACCCAAACTGTGCAAGGATAAGGCAGACCAAGTGTATCCCCTAGAGAGAGGGAAAATATAGCTGTGAGATTACCTTATAAGAACCAGGAAGAACACATAGTCCCTAAAGTCTGCAGGTAATTTGCAATCCACAATGCATACATAGTCCAAGAGGTTTGAATTATCCCCACAATCTAGAGAAACCAGGGAGAGGAAGTTCCGGAGCAGAAAACAAGAGCACTCTGGACCCGATGGATAAATAGGATATTAAGTTCTGAGAGGTCTAGTACAGTCTAAAGTTCCACGCATGTGAATACACCCAAGAGCACTTCCACAGCCCGAGTTTGGTGGCATGCCACAGAAAATACCCAGGCATATAGCAGCTTCCTTCTGCAGCCCTATTTTCATGAAAGGCATCCTGAGTGTACAGACCCAAATGAGCGTGGTGGCACATCAGTCCCTTGATCAGAATGACTAGGCCCTCTTGGCTTCTGGGTGCCTGTACAATATGGGACCTTGGGACATAGGCTGACATTTAAGGATATATATATTTCATAAGAACCTGAAATCTGAAAATGACTGTCATCTATGTATTCTTTGAAGCTAAAAGGATTAAGACCTACATAGCTTTTGCTTCAGAATCCAAGCTCTTTGGATGTGAAGAAACTCTTGAAAATACGGAGTATAACCATTGCAGCATCAAAACTGTGAATTGCATTGAGGGAATCACCTCAAAGCTGAATGTTAGGAAATTAGCTGAACTATCACTATTACAGAATCATACACTGCAAAAGCAACTGAACATGAAGAGACATGGTACCATCACCTTTCTAAAGCAATTCTTCTCCCATCTTGCTCCAATTTTCACTAGGAGATTGTGTAGCAGGGGTGACATCAAGTTCTGATGCACAGCTCAAGTCTTGATTTGTATTTCATCAGTTTTTCTAAATAATATATCTCTAAATCAAAATTACCTCTCTCCCCTTTCCCTTAATATATTTCATACTATACTGTTTCCCAGAAACTCAGTACTGCTGTTTTGAAACCCTCTAAGGATTTGAAACCTCATACCACACCAACAGGAATACACCATCCTCTTACTGAACTTGGAAGGTTACATGCAATTCTGCTCTGGTATGCTTCAAAATAGGTGAATTCAAATGTGGCCATATGGAGAGAAGGGACACTGAACATCCTTGCAAACATTTGGAGAGGAAGAACAACATATGCATGAAGAGACTTCAGTTTGACCTCACCAACACCCTTGTTACGGACCCTCTTTGTGGGTTGCTAGCATTGGTTCACAGACTGAAGACTATCTGACCAGCTTGTGTTACTTCCTATGTAACATTTATCAGAGTTTGTAGTTAGTCCTTCACTGAACTTCAGTCACAGGACTGCAGTTCTTTGCTTTGCTTTGCTTTGCTTTGACAGTTATACATCTTTGCAGTTGATGGATCAAGAGCTATCCTTTTCCTAGCAGAAGCTGGCTCATTAAGGCCCAGATCCTAGATCTTGGTGTGGATTTGTGGACTGGTAGTATTGTTACATTAGTCAATCCAAATGAACATTTTTCCCTTTAGTGTCTATAGACACCAGGCTCTAATATAGTATTTTCTTTGGATGTCCTTTGGGCTGCATGGAGGATTAACCTTGGGAGGAAATGGATTGTGTTCTAAAACTATTTATGTTGTGTAAGCACTTTGCACCAGCCCAGTATGAGGGGTGTAAACTGATATCATGCAAGTATCTCATCTTGCTTCTCCTAATTGCTCCTAATCCTTGACTAAATAAACAAAGACCTTGGGCTATGCCTGCAATACAATTAAACTAATTGTAYGTTGTACAAACAATTAAATTCATAGTTTAATCTTAGCCCTGGGCAGCCACTGTTTGTTTATATACTGATTACTCGTAATTATAAATCTAAGCAGATAGTGATGTCAGAAGCACAGACTGCTTCATGATACATTGGTGAGCCCAGTGCTGCAAGTGCTATCTTTTGGACATAGAATGTAAAGCCTGACAGCAGCGGGGATTGCACCTAAGAAATCTGGATCTTGAAATACAACCTTCCACAGCAGGACCTCCCAGGGTTCTGGAGCAGAAGGCTAACAGCAACATAATTAAATTAATTTGAAATTAAAGGAATTATATCAGGGACATAATGCAATTACATTTCCCTTTGAAGGAGGTACACAAAGGTTTTATGAACTGCAGATCAAGGCAAAGGCACGAGCTCCATCAGCCTTAGCTGTTGGAGTCGGTCCCAACCACAAACAGGCTGTTAGAGATATATTACATAGAGAGAGTAAAAGAAATGCAATATATACTCCCACGCTATGACAGCACATCTCTTATCTTCATAGGCAGTTACTAGACATAATCTAACCAGGAGAGAACTGAAAAACAACTGCTATTTCTAATGCCTTTGTATTTATCCTGAGACACTGACCTGGGCTTGTTTTCTTCTGCAGATGCATTTTCAGTGGTGGTGGCAGTGCTTGTTATTCTATCGTGAGCCTTGCAGTTCTAGGTCCTTTCCTTTGCAGTTCAGCTCCTGGCAGTGCCAAAAATAGGTGAAATTTTGTATTCATAAACAGAGTGGAGAGGAAAAAAAAAGACACAATAAGTTTCAGGAGGAACAGTCTCAGGTACTAGACCGGGTTGAGTTTTCTTGGTACCTCTAGAAGTTGGAAAAAGTACAAAAGTATACTTACTCCAAAAAGCTTGAAATTTTGACCTCAGTGCATAAGAGGAACCCAGAAATCAGTGAGTAGTCAGAAAAATTTTTGTAGCGAGGAGGGTGAGGAGAAAAGCATTTGAATTTTATTTTTGATTTATTTTGTTAAATACACTTTAAGTACTTTAAAGTAATTTTTAAAATACAGTTGGCACTTGTAGGGTTAGAAAGCCTATACTCTCCATTTAATTCCACTACTTGAATTTTTGAGTCTGACAGTCTGATTTTATATATATTCCAGACAAGGTCCACTTGTCCTACACAGAAAGGAGGACCTGCTTTTGATAGGAAGATCCCTAGTTTACACACCACGTCTAAGACAGTTAAAAGAGATTAATAAATTACCATTTTACCACATCGGTCCTGAAAGCAAATGCCTTCTGCAGTCTTTGTGATGTTCCCAATAGTTCTCTGCGGTGGACCATATATTGGTAGGCTGCCAGCATCACACCTTAGGGAAGCTTTGGACCCAGCCATGACCCAAGCACATGTTACTTCACCCTTTACCTGCTATTTTCCTCTCCTCAGCCAGGACCTTCATCTACCCTGGAAGCAGAAAGCCATGCCCTGAAGAACAGGCACAATAGTCACAAGCCAACACCCTGCTTAAGTACTTTATGCTAAGTGCCTATGGACAGTTTTACCACACAGAGCTTTTAAAATATCCCCCTCCATTTCCACTGCAAGCTCGGAGCTTACACAAAGCAATTAGCTGTGGGAAGTGGATAACAGGAGTTCATGGAGCCCCCCAAAAAATCAGACTACTCAAGCCCTGAGCCAGTTCTGCATCTGCTGAACTAACCCATGGTGCACATGGAACCTTCAGTCTGCCTTACAAATGTTAAAGCCATTTTAATACTTTCAGGGGGAACAGAGTCTCACGTACCAGAGTGGGTAGAGTTTTCTTGGTACCTCTAGAAGTTGGAGAAAGTATGAAAAAAAGAAGAACTTAGGAGCATAGGTCCTCCTTCTCCCCCTTATCCTCCACCCCCCTCAAAAAAAAATGCTACCTCCAGGCTTCTGTTAACTTACCTAGTGTGTTGGAATAGATCAATACCCTGGCTTGTAGATGTACCCTGCCTATGAAGGATGATGACAATGTGCAATGCAGAAACCATTTAACAAAGTTTCTAGTCTGTTTGCTTATTGCTGAAAAGGATACTAACGCTCAGGGAGTCCTGAGAAGCAAGCTGAAACTTTTCTGGTGATTAGGACATTCACCAGTCACAAATAATGTTGTTCCASCCATCCCTGAGCATAAGGTTTTCATAAAACTGCCAGAAGATGAGGCTTCCCTTCATCCAAGGATGGAGGCTGCTGCAGGATAAAAGTCCATAACCATTTCCTGAGCCATTTCCTACAGTTCAGATACCTTGTAATTCAGCTATAGTCTATATCTGTTTGCTTCCTTCTCTCTCTCAAACAACACCAGACTCTTCGGCAGAGGACAATTTTGGGTCTTTTACTGGCAGAACAGCTATAGTTGCACAGTTATAGGCTATAAATTAAAAGGAGTGATTGTTACAATTGCACAGTCATTTCATGCTCCAGAAATACCTAAGACAAGTGATAATAGCAGTAACCCAGGAAAAAAATATGTTGTTTTCATTGCCATTACATTTCTTTGTACAGCATTTCCACATTAAGCATGCAGGACTTTAATATAAAAGTACTAGTACTTGGATATCTGCCTCGGGCGTGGATTTCAGCCTGTCTGAACCGCAGGCGAAACTGCATTCTGTCTGTGTCCTAGCTGAACAATGCTGGCAGGCATTGAGAACACACGGAGTGACCGCTGAAGTCCTCAAAAGGATGAACAAAGCAATCTGTTATGAACGGAGCCTCAGCAGTAGACAGAGAAGGATTCATACAAGCGGGAAAAAAGGCTTTATTCAGTTCCAGGATAAAGAGCATGACAGCACCACAAGGGGGCAAACCGAGATTATTTTCTTCCCAGAGGTTTTCATTGAGAAAGGACGTGCCTGTAGTATTCTAAACTATTCTAGAGTTTTTAGGAGGGCATTTGATCGCTCATGCAAATGTTCAGATAGCAAATAAATTCCTCCCATAGAAATCATACTAGCAGCTGCCTCATCCCGCAGTCCCCATGCAAGGTGAGCAGGGCAGGCCTAGAGGTAGCAAGGATGTCAGTGCAGAAGTCCAGATCACCAGACAAATTTGTGCTGATGAGGCAGGTCCAGGGTCAAGGTGGAAAGTCAATCTACAGTTCAGGGTCAAGATCAGGTCTGGTGAAAGTAGCCAGGGTCAGACGCAGCCCAGTAATCTTGAGGCAGACCCATGGGCCAGGACAGAGGGAATCAGCATGTTAGTGCACTAAAAACCGTGACATAGTCCATCTTATTTTTGATAAAGAATAGAGAAAGAGATGTCCTGCATGGTGCGTGCAACAGCCTAATGGCTAAATAACTGACCCAAAACTGTCTCTCTCCACTTTTCAACCCACTCCCTCCCAAGTTTTAGAATGTAAAAGAGGTCCAGTCAAAATTCTCATTGTGCAGCAAAAGATGTAAGATATATTGAGCCAGAAGAAGACTAAACAAGTACAGAATACTCTAGGCCACAAATTAAAGACTGGAACCAATGATTGTTTAATGCAAAGACCATAACTAATCCTAATAAAGATATAGCAGACTGTATCAGTCAGGAGGCAAGGGTGATCTGGGGCACCAACCTGTGTAGTTTTTCATCAGTTATATGTAGTAAGCCTACACTCCTAAAAGACAGCCAAGCTAAATGATGCGACTCTCTCAATGTCATCAGCTTTCAGATCTCATTTTGGATGTTCTCTAGACTTTCTTCCACTAGTTTTGTGAGTCAATTGTAAACCTAGACATTTCTCCCTAGAGGGTGAAAGTAAGAAACAGTAGTTTTCTCCAGAGCTGGATCTAGTCAAATGCTTCTTTCAAAAAAAAACTGCAAACAAAAAGGGTTGATTTGTCTTCAAGTTCTAAGGGGAAATTCTGACTCCTGAACTGAAGTAAAATGCACCCTGTATCAGAGGCATGCATTTCAAAATAACACTGGAAACTAGGTCACTACATTGTCTAAAAATTATCTCCTCCAGAAGGGTCTGAGAATTTATAGATGAAAACCTAAGGAGTAGCAATCTTTCTCCCAAGCACTCTTAAATGCTTATCTCTACAGAGAAATGTGATCCCATGGACAACTGTATTGACATTATTATCCTTGGTCTCTTTTTCCAACTAAGCTCCCACTGTATCCAAGCATGTGTGGTATACAAGGCATTTCATTTTCACCGTGATGTGTTTGCCACTAGAGAGAGCACATTGCCACGGTTAGTATTTAGCCTTAGCTTGACCAAGAGCTTTTGGAGCTGGCATAGGCTCTGCTCCTAGTTCCAGATAGGGATGGCACCAAAAGTAGCAGACAGCAACATGAAAGGACAAGTGCAGCTTCCCTTGAGCACAGAGTGGGTATGGGTTATAGGGCAAAATAGGTTTATAGGGAATTAGAGAAATGGGAAGGTGCACTTGCCAGTAAATATGAGAGGCAATTATCAGCTTTCCCTGGCAGTCCTCCTTTTATTACAATTCATTAAGATAGGCTTTATTTTTTTCTGGGGTCAGAGCTGCACTGATCTGGTGCCAGATCCTCAGTTAGCAGCTGATTCATACATTTTTCTCATCAGCTTTGTACCATGATGATATGTTGTGAGAGGATGCTGAAATATATACAAAGAAAGGGGACGACAGAAGCCCTACATGGAGGATGAGATATGAGACTAAGACAATGTCAAGAGACAAGGGAATGAGTCTGCTTCCCTAACTAGTGCAAACAGCTATCTCCAAAGACCTCCCACTCGTTTCTTATTTGTTCATTTGCACCACTCCTTTCTCTTCCTTTTAACATCTGAATCTCTCCCCTTCGTATTAAGACACACATCTCTATCACAATTCACTTTCAAAAAAGGTCCAGTGATACGGGACATGTGGGCTTAGTCACTTTCTTCATCACAGTCACCTTATAAAAATAGATGTCTCAACTCACATGTAGTCAAACCATTTACAGGCCGACTTTGAGACTTCTCTCCCTGTAATGGGCATAGCATTTTCCCACCTCCCAAAAGGAATATGAAGATCAACACATGAAAAAGATATGTGGGATTATCAAATATTATTGTCATGAGTTACAGAAACTTCTAATCACTGCTTAATTTTTCTCTTCCCCTCTAGAGCTCTTACCTTGAAACCCTTCATACTGATAAACTGAAGTTTGTGTAACTGAAGTTACACAAAAATGTGTAAGAGTCTTCTGGTTCAGCTTGACCATACTTAGCACTGATTTAATGGAACCACTCATCCTCAAAATCCAGAACATAAGACCATATTTAACAAAAGTGACCACTGTTTCTGAGTGCCTGATTTCAGACACCCCTTGCCTGCTTTTCTGTAGGTTTTCTTTAAAAGTTATGTAATCCTGCCCTGCCTCCAGGGTGTTCTACTGGTGGGAAATACATCAAGAGTTTGTGCAGAGACAGGAGTAATTAAACTGTTTTTAGTAGATTCAGATGCCATCGAAGAAGAATGCAGGACACACCCTGGTTCATGCAGTTGATCAACCAAAATCAGTCCCAACACATTGATGGAAGAGAATAAAACAGTCTGTATAAACAAAGCAACAATGCCTCAACCTTGCTTCTAAAATCTGAAGTCATATATAAGAAGAGCTTATTATGACAGTGTTCCTTTTCCTGAAATCTTCTGCTCAAGAATTGCCTTTTTGAAGACAAGGAAATAAAGGAAATTACAAGCTACAGATTTTCCGAATTCATACTTTCATTATGAAGAAGTAGAAGACAGGCTTTGATTCCCATGACCAGCCTAAGTCACATTGACACTGAGTAGTTGTTCTGTGCCAAAGTAACATGCACTCCACTCTGCACTGGCGATGCCCCGGTACCAGGGCTAGAAGAAAGGAAGGCTGGAGCTGCATGGAATCAGATCTGCCTGGTGCCTGGAAAGAGCAGACAGTAACAAGATCCCTGAGGATGGTAGAGAAGGTTATGGCATTGTAGACTTAAGGGGTATGACTGAGGAAAACAGCCATCCAAGGAGAACCCTGGTGAGAAAGAATAAACCACCCTGGGACATCATAGAGCTGAGCCTGGGTTTCTCTCTCTGGCTGCAACAAGCATAYGAGTGGAGAAGAGTTGCTGGAGTTGGATGAAGAGGGCAATATGAGAGGACTGCAATGGCTGCTGATCAAGGCCTCAAGGGTATCATGACCTAATCTGCAAGGCATTAGCTGGGATCTCTTCTCCTGTGTTGCACATATGACTCCAGGTGTACTTGTACTAAGAAATAATCATAGATCTTCATAGAGGACAGTTCACGCAGAAACACCTCAACCACTTAAATTTAGTTAATACCTTCTGTATTTCACCAGTGTTTGAATCAAATCAACTTAAAGTGAGAAGAAAGGCTGGTAAAATACTGGGAGTATCACAACTGGAGACAGTAGCCCAGAGGTAACTCCATTCAACAGTTGTTATTAGCAAGAGATGAAGGAGGCCAGATAACTTAAACAGATTGTTACAATGAAACTATCTAGGAATACTCAGATTTTTAATTGATAAATGCACCAAGGGTGCAAAATACATTTCAGTCCATACAGAAAAAGGGGACATATATTAAACTCAAAAGACAGTGCTTTAGCAATGAAATATTCTTAAATATATTATAAGTAGTTAATGAAAGGAACTGATGGCCATAATATACAAAATTAAATGGGATTAAAGACATAACAAAAAGGAGTTGAAATTTTTCATGAAATACAGGCCCATTAGAGAGAACACATTCTAGAGGGATGGCCAAACTGTAAATCATAGTCAAAAGARGAAACTGCTTGAGTCAGGGAAAGGTTTCCTCAATATTTTTTCTATTACCTTATTACAGGTATCTATTACCTTATTACAGCAGGATATGCTACCAGATTGCTGCCTCAACATCCTTTAGATAAAAGCACAGCCTGCTTCTTATCAGAAATGGCCTAGCTTCAATCTCCAAAGCAGAAACCAGCACTTGGAGTTTTGCCTCAAAATAGGTATTTTTAGCTAGAACCAGGGAGAGCTAGTTTTGAATAGGAAAACTGCACACCTGTAGGAAGAGAAGCCATGATGCTCTGAGAACAGCGGCTCCAGCTCAAAGTGCTAGGAGCTAATGGTGGGACAAGAGGCAAGAAAGTAAGTGAGGAGCAAAGGAGAAATGCTTAGAAGAGAGATGCAGGGTTAGAAACAGATTAGTTGAGGAAAGGCCTTGAAGGTGATGGGTATAGGTTTAATATACTAGCAGACAGAAGTCAGCTCTTAGTGACAGTAAGCTCAGCAAAGAGGGTTTCCCTGAGACAGTGTGGTTACAGGAAATAGTCCTTGCAAAACAGCCCCCAGAGTGGTTTTATTCTGCTCCCTGAGAAGCCTACAGTGGTGCCACCCTTCACCTCCAGAGACTAGTCCGGAGAATTAAGTCTCAAAAACCTGAGGAACAACAAATAATAGAAAAGACACAGCACGTGTGCCACTTGGGCTGTAAGTAGATCTGAGCATGAATGCCCACTGTCAGTACAATAAAAACCTGACAAGTTTTTCAAATCTGAGCTGAAGTCAGAACAAGCAAAGCGAAAGAAGAAGCAAATATAGCTTATTGACAGTCTGGCTACTACAAACAATGGAAACCAAAGACAGTATTTGCAACAGCTTGAGTGAACATAGAAACAGAAATAACAGGAAAAGTAGTGTGCCACATGCTCAGAGATCTGAAATTTGCACCATAGGAAGCTATTTTTCTTATACGGCAAGGGCCAGTCAAGAAATGAGGATAATTTAGCAATGGTGGTTTTGTGCTGTTACTAGCTGAATAGTAGCTTAGAGTATTAACCAATCAAGGTTTAACCACTCAGTATTCTGATACGATGGGAGCAGAAATAAATAGGTATATAGTTTCCCAGCTAAGCTGTAACCTTAAGAAAAAAAATGAGTTAAAAATTGGAAAAGTCATAAAGAATGAAGTATAGGAGATCTAGCCACATAACAGCATTTTAGCACATCCCCACTTGAACTTTCGTGTAATGGCAAGATCTAGCAGTAACTGTAAAAAGAAAAAGTTCTGTGGAATATCAAGAATATAGAAACAAATATCAGGCCAACCTTTGAAGAATCGATTTCAGTCTCAGTTAGAGTTTGGAAAAGCAAGTCAAGTATATAATAGCTTATTGGCCATAATGGTCTTTATGGCTTATTTTGCAGGGCAGCTCTCTCAGGGAGAGCAGCTTGACTGTAATGGCACAATTACTGAATTTAGTAGTGTGCTTTCAAATACACATATGGACATACATATAAAAGGGAGTCAAGATTTGCTACAAAGGCTGTGTCAGGGAAAAATAAAATAAATAGAATCCCAAAATGAAAAACAATTAAAACAGAAGCACCAACTCTAAGTGTTCTTAGTTCTTAAATGGAAGCTTCCATAAGTGGAAGAATCTTGAACACCACCACCAAGCAGAAGCTTGGAGGAACATTTCTGATGATCATCTTATCAATGTGTATAAGTACCTGAAAGGAGGGTGTCAAGGGGATGGGGACAAAYTCTTTTCAGTTGTCCCGTGTGACAGGACAAGAGGCAATGGGCAGAAACTGAACCACAGGAAGTTCTACCTGAACATGAGGAGGAATTTCTTCCCTGTGAGAGTGATGGAGCACTGGCACAGGTTGCCCAGAGAGGTTGTGGAGTCTCCTTCTCTGGAGATATTCAAAGCCCACCTGGATGCAACCCTGTCTAACGTGCTCTAGGTGACCCTGCTGAGTGGGGAGGTTGGACTAGATGATCTCCAGAGGTCCCTTCCAACCTTACTGATTCTGTGATTCTATGATTCTATGATCAGCAAACAATAAAGGACCTTCATTCCCTCCAGGTTAGGAGTTAACAGCTAGACTCCAGGGAAAATGCTGAAATTCAGTGAGCTACTGGTCAGTTCATTCATGTTAGAGGAGATGCAGAGCACCATGTATGGCTGAATTGACAATCCATTTATTGTACTTAGTGGTACATCAAATTTTTACTGTACCAACTATGGTTTTCCTCTTCCAACTGAGAAGAGAATCACAGGCCAAGTACCTGTGCTTGAATGTTCAAGATGAGACTAGGGAAATATTGCAATTGAAATGGATAAAGTGCACTCTGAGCATAAATAGATGGTCTGCACTTATTTAGACTAGGTGCTTATTTAGCATTTCTTTTGTAACTAGAACTTAAGTACTATCAACACTTAATGTTTCCGAAGGTTAAGTCTGTAAAATATGGTTTTAAAGAGAGTAGTAGAGTTATCCATTCATATAGTTACTAATACTTCATCCAATCATATCATAGAACATTGGTTAGACATCCCCAAGAAATGAGAAGAATTTTCAAGTAAGCTGTAGCACAGAATTAAAGATGTTAGCAAATTCTGAAACAGGACAGGCAAACTATGTTAGGAGAAGATGTGACAATTCCTTCAGTTGTTAATCTCAGACCACTACATAGAATGTTACCTACATCTGAAGGCCACTAATTTGAAGTATATAGAACAAAGAGGAAAGATTGGTTATCTCTCCTGTGGAAAGCAGAGAGCCAAAGGAAGACAGATGAATTAATAACAGCTGTAAACAGAAAAATCAGAAAGCCGTTCACAGCAAGAGCAGTAAGCTGCAATCACTCTAACAGCAATGATCAGTAGCCTAAGATTAGTGACTGTGATCAATAATGAAGTATTAACTAATAAATGAGATGGAATAAGGTACTTGTTGCAAGAATTGGAACAGCCTATCATAGCTTATAAAAATGGACTATGTGCAACTTAGACAAGCTTCCTCAATAGCTGAATTAATCAAACTTGAGAGATAGCTTCTAGCAACTGTTACTGTTTTCTTGTATGGTAATGTCTCAGTAATATCAGCTTGTAACTAAGAGCAATGGCAACTGATGATAGTGGCATATGAGTTTATATGTAAAAGAATGTCAACCTCTTAGAAAAGTTGGTAAAAACATAGGCAAACAGTCAAGACGGTTGAATAAAAGTCCAATGAGTTTCTAGTCTTGGAAAACCACAACAAAGTCATAACCCCAGCAAAACTTGAGCTGGTCATAACGCTCAGCCCAGTATTAGCCCTTGGCACTACAGGCAGTAAAAGTGTATTAGTGTCAGATCTCAGCTACAACAGCCATACCAACCCAAATCTAATCATTAGTGAACAGTAGATATTTCTAGATTTTGAAGTCTTGACAGTAGTTCCTGTGCCAGTATCATTACAAAGTACTGATGCTTGTAGAATAATATGTAACAATACATTCTTCACCTGTAGGAATATAATATCTGCAGTTATTGGTAAGACAAAAATACATATTAGAACACTGTATAGAGTTGTTATGAGTTGAAGAAGAGCAAGTGTTCCATGCTAATGAAATTCATTTTTGTAATATAAGGTTATTAGCATAACCTTGTATTACTGATGCTAGTAAAGCAGCACTTCACAATGAGACTTAAGTAGATGTTAAGCCAGACTTGCTACAACCTTAAGGTACAGATCTCTGCTTTCATTGTGCAGTGCTGCAACACCACATTGCACCATATTTAATATCMCAAGCTGCCAGAGTTGCAGAACAAGAAAGAGAAACTTCAGTCATTCTACAATATGACTAAAGTAAGTTAAAGTCACAACTGAAGTTGGTCTACAACCATTCATCACTAGCAAAAAATTCTTTTTGATACCCCTCAACAGATAACACATWTTTCTAATCTATGCTTAATCCTCTAGTATTTTTTTCTGCCATTACAAGTGCTGCTAGTTAGGTCCTTGATAGAGCTTGTTTACTAAGTCAGTTTGGACTTACAGTTCTGTGCTTTGAGAACACAGCAGTAACACAGCAGTGTTACATCCTGTGTGAGCCGTGGTAGCAGGGAACAACAAGATTTAGGCATAACTTCTGCTAACAGAACACCATACTCAGCTAGTGACGGCAGTCACTAGGCAGAGGTATAACTAGAGGCTTAAACAAGATACTAGATCCTGATATGAAGCATAATAAATGCCATCAAAGATCAAAAGATAGCAAGATAAAGGAAGAGAACTGGAGCCCATGGCTCAGTTTTGTGAGATTCAACCRTCTGAGATGCAGGCCCCAGTTTTCTAAAGCACAGCTTTGCCTCCTTAGTCCATTTTTACTGAAAAAAAATGCTGATGACTGTAATCAAGCAAGTACATAAGCTAGGGCCATGTAAGCTAAGAAAAGTAAAAATGAAGACAGAAGTGAGATTGTTTATGGTAACAGATAATAACTCAAGACTCAGGAGGAAATTGCTGACATGAAAAGGTAGAAAGCTCTGAAGAATAAAAGCAGTGTCAACAGATAAGAGCTCAGCAAGACTGGAGATCTGCCCTTGCAAAGGTGCTGCAGTGGCTGACGTTTCCCCATTGGACTAATGATGGCCTAGCCAGCACACTCCTTGGGGCTGGTGAGCAGATGCTGCTTTGCTTAGCAGCGTGCTGGTCCCAACCAGTTACTGCTGCATTAGACAATAAATAAGATAATTGCTGTGGACTCCTAAGATCTGTATGACTCTGTTTGCAGGTCTCCATATACAGTAAATAAAAATTCACCTACAATGCTTAGGTTTACAAGCTCTAGGTATACCTAGAAAATTTAGACTTCACCTGGAAGCCTGAGATCTCAATGTTGGACTTAATAGCTTCCACTTCACCTATCTCACCCTCCTCTTTTATCCTTCATGCAACATATCTTTGAGACCACTAACTCTAAGTGTGATCTTGCCACTTTCAAGAATTTTCCACTTTCCACTACTTCAAGGGATTAAGGAGCAGGGGCTTAAACCCAATTTTAATTGGAAACTTCTCATCATCCACTTTGTTTTATATATCTAAAATAAATGGGAGACACAATTAACTCATCTGAAAGAACATGACTTCTGCAAGCTTAAACCTGCCAGATAAGGCATTGGAGGCAAATAGGGAGGACAACTCATGTTGTTGCAAAACCACCACAACCACCTTTTGTTAAGAAAGCTGAGAAGGAAGTTACACATTTATGAATTTATTTTTCCATGCAATCCAGCAAGCCATTCTAAACTATTTTCTCTTACTTGTGCACACAATGGCTTTTTACCATAATTGGCAAACAGCCTAGAAATATTAAATATTTTGTAATCTACCAGGGTGGAAAGTGAAGAAGAAATAAATCATACACTGCTTGAATTACAAGTGAGCAGACTCCAATTACCTGTATTTACCACTGGACTTCATATTAGATTATAACTCTTTCTGCTTTTGACCTTTTGTGAAAATCCATAATTCACTGTTAATTCAGGGTTTCCCTGAGATCTGAGTCCAGAATATGAAGTAGAGATTAGTCATCAACCATTACTACATCCACTTGTTTAAAATAAACAAACACACACATATATTTTAACCTGACATAGAGTAGAAAATAAAGGAGAGCTTAAATAAAGAGTGATTGCATTGGAAATATAGCAGGACATTCACTGTCTCTACTTCAGGTTCTCTTTATTTGCTGCCTTCTTTGTGAGTCTTTGGGTTATAGTCAAATTTTATTTGAGCAAGAGAGCTTGAAAATAAAGGCAAGGACTAGAGAGTTGATCTTTTACATTCAAAAAGTAAGATTGTAACATATTTATGTGACTATAGATGCTGCAACTATAGGGAATTACAAAATGTAGTGATTACCATCACAAGTGTTTTTGTTAGTAAACAAGCAAGCACAGCTTACCTAGCCTAAATTTAATAAAAGACCTGTTGATTATATTTGAAGTTAAATTACATGGAAATTGCTGAAGTGAGATGGTAATTTTAAATGTGTATTCATACTATATCTGAACCACATTTCTTAACTGTAATTGCCTCTAAGCATTTTTAACAAACATCTTATGCTACAGTCTAAAATGGTATGCTCATGGTAGCTCCACAGAAGGCAGTATAGTGTATACCTCTTCAGATAAATTTAGGCACAGTCCCAGTAAGTAATTGTGATAAAATTAGGGTCACCTACCTGTTTTGTGTTTGGGCTGAGATGAACAGAGAGCTGAGTGTTTGCCTTCATCTCCTTCAATGAGACTTTCACACCTCTTGCTTTCCTCAGAACCTTATTGATTTTAATAAAAATCAGAAAAAGAAAAATCAGCAGAGATTTGGCTTTTTTTTTTTTCAAAAGATTAACTCAAAATGCACTGCAATCTAATCAAGTAAAGCTTAAAGTCTACATTTTGGTCTTTCATTGTATGAATTCTGTGGAAAGAAAAATACGAACGGAGCACTGATATCATTAGCAACATGACCAGAATAATGTGTTGCACTTGTCAAGAGACTGAAAATCAAAGCTGAGGGTCCTTGACTGCTAATGCTTAATCCAGTCAATCCTCTGCTGCTTAACTCAGAGAGACCACTAGCCTATTCATCCCATAAGTTCTCAAATATCAATGGGGAATACAAGGTAGAAAGTGGTTTTCAAGGTAGATGAAATGAAATCTTTAAAGGCTTATAAGATTGATGACAATTGATATGTTGTTACACATGGAAATGAGGCAGATAACAACATGCAGAGACAACTGCATTCCACCTAGAAATGCCCTAGATGTTAAGCTCAAACATACCATCAGCTTCACCATAAGAAGTCATGTCTTAAGTGTTGCATTCAACTCCTTGACAGCAGCCCACACTTAAGAAAAAGTAAAATCTTGAGTGTCGGATTCAACTCGTCAACAGTGTATACTTGGGTGTCCAACATTACTATCTCCCTCCTATGTGCAGTGTTTCCTCAGTTCAGATACAGCCTACCTTACCTATTTCCCCCAAATATTCTTATCTGCATGCTAATAAATTTTTACTCTTATACTTTTAAGTTCTCATTAGATGTTCAAAGACTAATAAAAAAATAGCATGAAAAAAAGAACACTAATTCCCATAACCAAACCAATGCCGAGTTCTCTGGGATGTGCTGATAGTACTGCTAGGTCACTAGAGCAGCGTGGAAGTGGCTGAGTGAAGCACTGCTTTGAGAAGTGCTAGTGGAGAAAAATTGTGCCTCTTAACAGCTATGCAAAGAAAGGAAATAATAAATACACAGCTTGCTTCTTTGTGTGTGACTGAGCAGAAGTATAGATCCAAGAAGCGTGAGTGGGACATGGCCTGCCCTTCACACGTCTTTGGAGAAATAGGCCCTGAAGTGCTATAACAGAGTAGATCTGCTCCTGTCTTTCCATTGRCCTTATACAAGCGTTTAAAGTGGTGAGAGGGCTGCAGGGAGGGCCAAAAGATTTTTAGGACAGATCTAACCGTTAGCTGCCAAAAAAATAATAAAAAAAACAATCTGTCCTGCATGTTCTAGCACAAATAAAATCTTTCAGTTGGAATGCAGCCGTGAGGTAAACAGTTGTTGCTAGGCTTAACACTGATTCCTTTTTGCAGGAACTTTTGTTGCTACATTCATAAAATGGAAGAGAATGAAAAGAAAAAGGCCTGAAATAAGTCTGACACTCCAAAGCTCAGAGAGCAAACCAACCATTTCACCCTCTTTACTTAATTATATGCAAAAGTAAAACACTGTTTCGCCTCACTGGCTGTCAGAATGTCACAGCTTCTTACTGACAGTATTCTTTTATTTAAAAGTTGATAAGGGCAGTCAGAAGTAGTGAATTAATAAGAAAGGATTAAAAAGTACCCTGAGAACCTCTCTTTCATTTTCCCACACCCACACAGCTTGCAGTTTTGCTTGTAGGGTTAGGAAGCTTACATCATCATCCTATATATTGAGCAAATTTTGTATGCTGCAATATCAAACTTTGAGCACATGTCCCACAGCTGGCACGTAAAGTTGTTATAATGAGCATTTTTATGAGCSGTGCATACCTGCTTTGCTTTGCTCATTCATGTGCATGGCTGATGTCGAAAAGCATTTCTGAGTCAGCATATTGGAGCTTCAGAATGGTGTGTTGAAATCTCAGCAGGGTCTGATGGAATAGCAAGATAGCACAGTCTGAAACCAGCTGACTCCGCTCATTCTCAGAAAACAGGGATAATACAGGGAATTTTAGGCTGAAATCACTGTATGGCATAGCTTGCTGGTTTTAGGTAAGCTCCTACTGTGATGTGGGAGCTAAAAGTGTGCATTCTCTGAATGCACATGGAAACAAAGAGATGATTATTTCATATATACTATTGCTGTGATTTTTTTTTTTTATGGTGTAGAGTATGTGTTGCTCTAGTGCCTAGCTCAACAAATTTTAAAAGGCTGAAACAAATCTTTTTTCAGCCTCAGGAGGAAGTGCAGCCTGGAAAATCTATTTCTATTTTAACAGGCTAAAGTGGCTCAGGCTATTTCACAAGTTCAAGAGGAGCGTAAGAAGGTTAGACTTCAACATTCCAGCATGAGGGTGGGATTTTCAAAGGTCCTAGTAGGTCAATGGGAATGGGATGAGTAATTCCTGAGAACAGTTACTCTTTAAATCACTGTCAGGCATCATCTGAGTTCCAAGAGTAGTCATTATATTCCTTCTCACATTGGGTACATCACTGTGCATCCAGTCCATAGCTGAAAATAAAATAGACATTATCATTAATCCTTACTGAATCTGATTTTATATTCTTCTTCAGGCATCCATTTTTGGATACTGGGCTAGCTGTAACATTGCTCTGGTCTAACACGGTCTCTCATATGCCACCTGCTGCTTTTTTGATATGCCTATTTTAAAGGTAAGAATCAGATTTCTAAAGATATTTAAGCATCTAAATAGCAGGATTGATTCATAAGTATCTTTTAAGATATCACACTAAATTCTCTGGGCCCTGAACTGACCCACAGACTGACTTATATGTGCATGCTTAGGTCATATATTACACTTGGAAGCCTAACAAATTTGTAAAGGATATATTCAATGTATTGAAAATCCGAAAAGCTAAACAGCTAAGAGTGTATATTAACTATGGAAAGATCTTCTCTAGCCAGRCCCGTCACTGCAGAAGTTAAAGAAATTACTCAAGATAAGTATAACGAGTATAAACCAGTATGTTATGCCTTATATTATGTAGTAGTGAGGACTAARCCACTTCTTAAAATCAGCTACCATATGCTAAGCTGTACAACACTACATTAAAATGCAATGAGGYTAGCAGTGCTATTTTATAAATGTGTCTACATTTATTACACAGACTTTTCAGAATGTCTAGTATGAATGTGGTTCTGTGTGGCCATGTAGACACAGGTAGAGCTGCGTATGTGGCACTGATATAATAGGCTGTAAGTGCACAGGCAAACCCAGGCAAGCCTTAGTGACATACTTGGTTTGCAGCTGCTGTGCACAACTTTGCTCACAGAAATGACATAATGAGTCAGAGGGAAGATTATGGTCACACAGACTCCTGTGTGCAGTAAGACTTGCAGAGTGTATAGGCTTTATTTACATAATTAACTTGTTCTTACTCAATATTCTCTATGCTATGTTGGCAGAAAACTGCACGTGTCAGCATACCATTTTTGGCACAAGAACTGTGCTGCAGTGGTAAGTAGATAATCCTAAACTGCCCAATGAACTGCCCAAGAGTTTTAATACTAGATACTTAAACTGAAGCAGGGTGAAGCTATTCTCCCAGTTGGGCATGTACAGAACCAATCTGAGAAACCCTCTGGTATCCCGTAACATGAGGAACAAAGTTCCTGTTTCAGCTTTCCCTTACACATGGACTCACATAGGCTCCTTAATGCTCATTTGCCTGGTCTGTGATCTTTCCATTAATCTCCGTTTCTCACTCAGAACCTGTTCTGCACTTCTGCATATAACTATCCATCCTCTAACACTCAAGATACCTTGTTGTCTTATTCTATATGATACTAATGAATACAGAGAAGGCACAGGAGAGGCACAATCCTCATTTTAAATTCCTCCCTCCTTGCATCAGAGACCTGTCACGGAACTTCTCAGTCTCTGACATGTGTGCACAGGGCATGTGACTCAATAGAAATCTCCTCAAAAAGAATACCTACCTTCTCCCCCCCCCCCCAAAAAAAAAAATTGAGTACACAGTTGACTGAAAAAATTAAGCAAAAGTTTCTTTCAAAAAAAAAAAAAAATCCAACGTTTGAACAACTGGCTTGGTCGTGGCACACCATTTTCTGATACCCTGTGGAGCCTGAGCAAGAACAGGTTCATTGTTCTTTTTTTAGAAGTACAACTTAAGGGTAACAGTTTAGATACTATAGCAGGCTTATTGATGTGGTTCTGAAAGATGGAATTGCTTTTGCATTTATCAGCAAACACTGAATCAAAGGTGTGTAAAGCCTCTAAAATGGGGAAAATATTCTTGTCCAAGAAGTGTTCTAAGAACTAGACTAGAAATAGCAAAAAAGAGAGAACAGTTTTGTCAGTCTTTAATTCTTTGTTGCATGGTGGGAACATATCACTATCCAGTCCATAGGTGGGTGAGAGGTGGAGAACATGTCTTTGAATCTCTTTTGCTAGGGAGAGAATTGAACCTCTGCAATCACACTCCATAATCACTCTAGTGTACTACCAAAAAAAAAAAAAAAAAAAAAAAAAAAAAAAAAAAAAAAAAAAAAAAGTGGAGGAGTGGAGGAGCTCTTCTAGCCTCATTTTAGAAAGAAAATTGACATAAAAATTCTTTGAGAAACACAGTCCTGCTAGTAGGTCAGGAGTACTCTGAGCATGCCTACTGCATCAGCCCCCTCCAGGGACACAGCAAATAGGATTAACTAACATGCTTCACCCACAGTGGGTGATACAGTGAAAATTGCTCAGACAGAGGCAATTCTGTACGTGCACAGAAGCATGAATCATCGCTCAGAGAGCTTTAGAATAACAGCAAAAGACACCTTTTGAGCCAGATACAGACAATGCCTGAAGAAAAGACATTTTAGATGCTGAATTGGTATGTAGCTGTTAATGTCCTCAAAGACTTCTTTGTAGAGATCCCTTATTTCTGGTCAATGTCCCGTAATAGATATTTATTAAAATATACATTATAACTTCCTTCATGTCAGACAAAAAACAAGTTGTCTTTCAGTCAATTATTTTATAGACTCTTCAATAACATTGAAAACTTCTAATAATTTTTTGCAGGGGTGGGTGGGAAGAGGAATCAGTGAACAAGTCTCATGGGAATCATTTTGTCCTTTGGTGGGAGGAAAGAAGGTGCTGAGTTGCAGTCCTGCCACACAGAGTAGGATGCCAGTAGAAAAGGGCTTTGTTCTTCCCATTTCTAAATTTCTTTAGTCATCTTCCATGATGACTAGTACCTCCCCAAATCAGCAAAGATTCTGCTGATCAGAGTGATAAACAAAAGCAAAGATATGTATTTATGAGAGGGAAGGTAACTATTTATACTGCCCTTCATAATGAAATAAGCTTTGCTCAGCCAAGCCTAACCTTATTCCCAAAGTTTCACACTACTACTTGTTCTGTGTAGTATATTTGCTGTAGCTTCATTGGCGTTATTTATCCATACAAACGGCCACCAAGCCAGCATCCTTGAAAACTGTCAGACTGTCAGAACTTAAAGAGAAGAAACTTAAAGAGAAGAAACTAATCACGAGCAGATGAGAAATGTACTCCAGCTGAAGGCAAGAAAAAGATTGATGGAAATGCATTTGGAAAAGAATTAAAGGAGACRATGATTAAATAAAAGATCAAGAAAGTTTGAGGGGAAAAGCAGAGAAGTGAAAGGGAAATACAAGAGCTGCATACTAAGAAAAGAAAGAAAGTGGAATAGAAGGGAAGAGATTTACAATATCTTTCCTCCTTTTACTGTTGTAGATTGTTTATAGTTGTTGTTACAATTGCCTGAAAAGTATGTCACATAGGTGATTTGATGATGGAGGCAGGAAGACAGGTTCAGTGTCCATTACCAGTTTGAGAGAGAAACTGCTTGTGGGAAGTGACTGTTTAGTCAATTGGGAGAAGAGATGATGGAAACTTAAGAAACTTAGAAGTTGGAGTGGAAGGAGAAAGAATGTAAGTGGTTCAGCTCTCTCCACACATCACTTCCGAGAGCCCTTCTGGAATACTTCGTTTTGCCCTGGTCACTTCAAAACTAGAGAGATTTCCAGACACATGACCTGAACCTTCACCCTTCTAACAATTTTTGCACATTTTTGTTTACTCTTATCTGTAAGAGCTTCAAAATGGAGCATCCAGGAGGTTGCCTATGGTTTGATTTTTATTCAAAATTGTATTTTACTAGAGGCTGGACTTTTGATTATGTTTCTTCTCAAAAGCACCTCGTTTCTTTGACGTTCTTAATATTCAGAAAAGCAATGCCTGGAAACAAATATTTTTGTTATGAGATTTTTCTCATGCAATTCTAATGTTAGAAATAAAGTAGCCTTAATTCAAATATAAAAAACTTTATGTGGCTCTTTATAGGAAAGCTGTTTCTTCAAAAATGCAAGTGCTTACAGATAACATCTGAGCAACAATTAAGTACAGATGAACTTCATAGGTCAGTCTTCTATGTCCCACAAGAGTCTCCAGCTCCTGAGGTGGTAGCTTTGAGGGACAACTATTATACTTAAACAGTTATTAGTACAGAGACTGGTATTCAAGTTTGCCCATTCCTGCATGACAGTCCGTGTGACTACAGCCTCATGTCTATTTTCTGTTTCTGGATCAATTTGTAGAATATACTACACAAAATATAAACAGGAAAGTACTATACTTCCCATCAGTGACAGTGTGTTAGGTATAGTCTCAGCACATTTAATTAGTAAGATTCCTCAGAAAACAAGGGAGTACCTTTCATGAAATCTAATAGAGCATAGAGAAAACAGACAGACCTTTGGGGTCTTCATCAGATATGCACAGCAGACGGTGGTTTAGTTTCATTTAAGTATTTCCACAACAAAGTCTTATTGGCCTACAAAAGCCATTTATAAATGCCTCACCAAAATGCCTCAAGACATGTCATCTCCATGGGTACAGCTGCCAGAGCAGTCAGTTAGAAGCACTGAGACTTCTTATGCCAACAGCATCCTGAAGTGGCCCATCTTGTAGCACCTCCTCTGAACTGAGCAAAGCCTGAACCATGCAATTTGAAGAAAACTTGAGACTATCACAGTCTGCTCAGGAGAAGGCACTGTGCCGAAAGCACTTCACCTCCTACTCAAGCTTTTAGGTTCTCTTGCTCTTTACTTATGTATATAAATCTAGGCATAAACAGTCTAGGAGGCTCCTGCAGAGCATTGATGATAACTTTTTGATACAGGTGGTCAAGAAGCCAACAGAGAGGGGTGTCCTGCTAGACCTTGTCCTAATCACCAAAAAATAATTGGTGAAAGATGTGAAGGTTGGGGGCAGCCTTGGCTGCAGTGACCACAAGATGGAGGAGCTCRGGATCCTGCATGGAGGAAGCAAGGCAATAAACAGGATTGCAACCCTGGACTTCAGGGGAACAGACTTTGGGCTCTTCAGAGACCTACTTGGAGGAATCTCATGGGTTAAGGCCGTAGAAGGAAGGGGAGTCCAGGAGAGCTGGCTAGTATTCAAGCATCGCTTCCTCCAAGCTTAAGTGGTGCATCCCTATGAGTAAGAAGTCCAGCAAAGGGGGCAGGAGACCTGCATGGATGAGCAAGGAGCTCCTGGCAAAACTCCAGCAGAAAAGTACACCGAACATGGAAGAGGGGACAGGCCACTTGGGAGGATTATAATAATGTTGTCAGAGTATGCAAAGATGTGATGAGGAAGGCTAAGGCCCATCTGGAATTAAATCTAGCAAGTGATGTTAAGGACAAGAAGGACTTCTTCAAATACATTAGTGGCAAGAGGAAGACTAAGGAAAATGTGGGCCCACTGCTGAATGGGATGGGAGGCCTCGTGACAAAGGATACAGAGAAGGCAGTTACTAAATACCTTCTTTGCTTCAGTCTTTACTGCTAAAGGAAGCCCTCAAGAATCCCASAGCCTGGAGACAGGGGAGAAAGTCTGGAGGAAAGGAAGAATTTCCCTTGGTCAAGGAGGATAGGATTAGAGATCTTCTAGGCAAACTTGACATCCACAAATCCATAGGCCCTGAACCACAGGAAGTTCCACCTGAATGTGAGGAGGAATTTCTTCACTGTGAGAGTGACAGAGCATTGGAACAGGCTGCCCAGAGAGGTTGCGGAGTCTCCTTCTGGATACAACCCTGTCTGACATGCTATAGGTGACTCTTCTTGAGCATGGAGGTTGCACGAGATGATCTCCAGAGATCATCATTATCCAACCTCAACCTGTAATTCTGTGATAAACCTTCTTGTTTTCATGCACCTTAAAACATGGAATTAGTCATAACACTTCCTAATTTGCTTACTGTCAAACATGGCTAATGCTCAGGCCACCTCTCTAGAAATTCCTTGGTCCTGCCACTCTCAAGCTAAATCATTATGGTAATATCTTGCAGTCTAGACAATCTTTTTCCTCTAGGGAAAGGACAAGAAAAATGACTTATTTCTAAACCATTATTCCCTCTTTAGTTACTCATTGTAATCTGGCTGTAGCCTTTTATAATTCTTTTGACTGAGCTGRTGAGACATCCAGTGCATATAGTTTGGGCATCATTTCTCTTTGCCTTTTCCCCTGCTTTGTGGTGAGACRCCTCTCACTGATCACAGGACAGACTGAGTAAGTGTGAATTTAAAATGACACGAAATGATTGTATTAGGGCAGAGGAACTTTGGGAATGCAAGTACAATCAGGTATAAGAGCCAAACAATATCAAGATCTCACTTATTTCAATTGGAATTAAGCACTGAATTAAGATATGAGCAGCTGAGCATGGGATTGCTGCATAATAGAAGCTGCATTATTCTGCATAATACACTTTGTTTAAATGAGCAGAAGCCAGTCCCTAACAGCTGACTGTGATTGTGCCACATTTCTTTTGTTGTGCTGATCTTACATAATTGTGGATATCAACATTATAATTCCCCTTGGTTTTAGAAACACAGAACTGTTCAAACTGTTCACAGAATTTTCAAATTACATTCAAAGCAGATTTTGAACAACAGTACTTTTTAATCAAAACCATCTGCAGTGATCCCTGTCAGCCTCAATGACAGTTGATATCTTATTACAAAATCACTGGAACAGTGTTATTAGTATCTGCACATATGCACATAAATTGTAAGTAAAGAGAATAAATGGAGATAGTCTTCAAAAACAAAAGGAAATAATAAAAACTCCAAATTTCTGCTTTGTGTGCTGAGATATTTAACTTATGGGGTTGATAGTATTTGTTACCTAGAAGAAGACTTGTTGTCCATAGCTTGTAATGGCTATAAAGTTGCTCATCAACGGATTGCAGCTGGGTCAGTTTGTCCATTGCGATATTTCACCGCAAGATGTTTCACCTTTTCCTCCTCCAAGTGGGTTGTTTGTCCATCCAAGGTTCAGGGCACAGAGTTCTGGATGTGAATGGCATGGGAGGAGCTCTACTTTTCTTCTACATGGCCTTTGCTCTCATGAACAAATTCTCTTATTTATTTAGCATAACAGCCTACCTTCGTGGTTTTAGGTTAGTCAGGTGAAAACAATACAATATAGGTATTGTCAGCATGGCTCAACTTTCTCAAAATGGACTATGTATGTCAGCTGCTGGTTGTATTAGAAAATGCTATCACTGAATTATCATCTATTTGCAAAAATATGAAAGTTTAATCAGAGGCCATAAATTCTTACTAGAACAGGTAAATTTGTCTTTCAATGTAAGAGTCATAAAGAAGTGCTTTATTCCTATTCCTATATTTCTATTTTATTCTTGTATTCTAGCGTCTTCATTCTAGCCATGTTAKCACTGCTCAGCTGTTATCGCCTTCTTTTTCCTGTTATTAGTTGATATCCATACACCTCCTCTGTTCTTCCATGCATCCTGCTCTACTTCTCCTGTCTATTAATCAGTGCTTATCTCCTACATAGCCTCATTTCCAGTTTACTTTTCCTGTAAGCTTTAAAGCACTTTCAATGAAGATATTCTAGCACAGACCACCTCCTAGCTTCTTCATTTTTTTGCCTCTCTCACAAAGCAAGAGCAGAAATACAGTGTTCTTGGAGTGCAGCTTTGCCTTCGACTTACAGGTGGGCATTCTGCCTTCTACTAGTGAAAAATCTGCAGGACAACCAGCAGGAGGGCTAGGTACTTCTTGTGGCCAAGCAGCTAAGCACAAGTACAAAGTCTGTTAAGAGCTGGTTCCAGGAAAGGAGCTGGTTCTAGGGGATGCAGAAATAGAGAAAAAGTTTGCAAGGACCAAAGAGGTCTAGATGGGAAGAGAGAGTTAGGTATGACTTCATTTGTTTTCTGGATATAAGAACAGATCCACAAATGTATTTATTTGCTTAACAGCTGATGTACATACCCACATATCCTTGAAATCACTGGGAGGTCAGTACTTAGATAAAAAATAATTTATATAAAATCAATAAAAGCGAGAGTGCCATTAATACCCTTGCGATCTTGATCTGCTCCCCAGTGTCATCACAGCTGGTCTAATTAAATTAATAATTCAAGAAGTAGATACTCTATATCTCTTACTATGCACCCATTCATATTTTTATACATTCACAGAGGCGCTTGCTCTTAAAAATATGACAGTAAGTGATAAACTGTATTGAAGATGGAGTTCAGGTTTACAAGATACTTTTTTACAAGTACTACCCTATAGCTGTCATGTTAAAGAACTGCTTAACTTATATACTTTACATCAAAATTGTATATCACACACATCTGGAACTATGTCTCCCCACAGAAACAGCATTTCATATATTTTATGTGCTCTTTTTCACTCATAAAAAAAATGACTAAGTAGTGCATAGTAATAGCTTAACAATTTTCATAGGTATTTCCTTTGATATGCTAAAGATTACCCAAAATAAAACCTCTCCCTGAGTTCTGACCTCCTATTCATAATATCAGCAAAATTGTATTATGTATTATAGGAGAAAATAAATCAGACAGTACACTCACCACTCAAAAATATTTATAGATATAAATAATACATACTATACATACTCTTTGGACTGCATTCAAACCAGCTGTTATAAATGTAAAATTTAGCATCTAGTTATGTGGCACCCTGCTCAATCCATGAACAGTCCTAGTTATAATACCTAAGTTAAGCAGTGTAAGTGGTACACTTAAGGCCATTAGTGATGCCATCATACCCAAGACCTTCTTGTTCTTTGCAAGCTTTTTTTTTTTTTGCTATTATAAACTATTCCTTAAAAATCCACCCCACCAATGCACTCCGAATTCCTGGAGCTTGCTTTGCCATATCCCATATTCACTGATCTATTAAGCCAAAAACACTAAAAATTTCCTTTTAATTTTCTTCTATAGGGTAAGATCTAGACCAGTTTCAGCCCTCGATCAGGCCAATACAAGAGATATTTTTCCCAGTTCATCATGGCTCCATGGCACTAAATGTTGAGTTTGAAAGCAATAAAAATAGATGTCCACTTTCTCCCCATTCTTACTGAAATTTGCCCACTTCCCCAGTTTCTTCTCCAGAGAGCGCACACACTCTCGTGGTTCATGCTGACCCTTTGCAGAAGATGTCTTCTGGTGAAGAAGTCCTCTTAAGAGCTGCCAGTTTCTATCCGTGCAGATAGGCTTCAAGCCAGTGTTCCCCAGAATCCTTCAGGGATCTGCAAAAACAGAGTGAAAAAATTACTTACGGAGAAACAATATTGAGCTTCAGGGGAGGTAGAAATGTTTAATGTTTTAGATGTAAAAATAATAGTTTCCCTTTTCATAGCATGAAGGAGTGCAAGAAAATCCTTTAAAATGATTTAAATAAATGCCAGATTTAATCTGTAGATAGATGTTGATTTGAAACAGCTGCTTATGTGCATGTCCCTCCCTTGCAAGCCATTACAGTGTAAAAACACACTGTTAGTGATACTCACTTTAAAATGTCCACAAAGGCTGTGAGTAAAGTCTTGCTTTTATACTGAATGCCATGCTTATCACATAGGGCTTTCACCAGAGGAGCTGCTTTCCAGTAGTTGTGTCGAGGCATTGTGGGGAACAGGCTGTATGATTGAATGAGAGGGAACTGTTGCAAGATATGGGTTACACCACCCATTGTTGCCTCTGTTCAGAATATGTTCCTGCCCTCCCCATAGTTTCCAAATGAGACCAAAGGCTCTCCTAATGAATTTCTTCCCTTGTGAGACTAACAGGCCTTTCTCACTTAAAAGCACCCCATACTGTTCCCACTCTTCTCTCCATAACCATACTCACTGGTGCTCAATTTGGAAGTTCAAGTGCCCAGTAAACCAGTCATTGAACRTGGATTGGTTCACATTGCATGTTGCACGGAGCTGGGAGGAAAGGAAGACAGAAATAACATGATTTAGCTTTTATTTTTCTGGAAGCCTGGAACTTCAGCAATTCATCCCCACCTTTCTGTAGCTGAAAAGGAAGCTTAGGGACAGTGATTATAGCCACAATTGCCCTGAAGAATTAAACTAAAATCTAAGTTGTTGGGATATGTGTTAATTTAGCCGGTTCTTAGCTCAAGAAGAACAGCTGCTTTGCTGGCACACACACAGATTTCGCTGTGGTGGTTTTTTTTGTTTGTTTGGGGKTTTTTTTGGGTTTTTTTGTTTTTTGAGAGAGGTTGTTCTCACATCTCTCAGAAAAGATGTCTAACAAAAAACATTCTTTTGGATCCCTCCAACTGTCATAAGTGCTTTAGAACAAGGATTTGTGCACACATTGAGGATGATTCACGTCACCTACTTTAGATATCTTTAATCTGAAATCTCCAACTGAGCTCATCACCTTAGACTACATTTAGATTCAACAAAGAAAAACAAAAATGTTTACCTTGCCATTCATCTGACCTGTTCTAGATGCCTATTTTAGGATACAGTGAATCATGCTTTAGAAATGCCTGTTTCTCATCAATGAGTGTAGCACGTGTTCAGAAACAGATATCTAGATTTGGTCATATGAGTCCCAGGTTGGGTTTTTTTCCTTTACTACAAAGAAAAAAGCTTAGAAAACACTCTGCAGAATTATAATGCTGTAGATTGTGTGGATGCAGGTAAACTGTATTTACATACTCATTTTTTTCTCAGAATTAAATTTTTTCTCATTAATCTCATCTGCTGTAAACCTGTAAAGCTGTATAGCTAAAAAACAAGGTATCCATTCCTCATTTGCTTCTCCTTTGCTGAGCTAAAAAAAAGACTGAATGCCTTCAATATGAATTCATAATATCACTCAAAAGAAAAGAGTTATGAAAACATGTCAAAATAGAATTTCTTTTTTTAATCATGGTATCCTGTTTTCCAAATARAAGTTTAAAAGGTGTCAACTACTACCGAAATATATGCCCATTCAGTGACCAGCAAGAACTAATCTCACCAATACAGCTTTAAAGCTCAAGGAAGAACAACATTTTCTTTGTCCTATAATTCAGAACAGCAGATCTATAGCTCCCAGAAGAAAGGATATTCTCACCTGAGTAGATACCCAATCTTCATTCTTATCATAATCAATTTCCATTGGAATGTGATTCATCTGTGAGACCCAAATAAACCAGGTACTCTCTAGGTACCTAGGCAGATAAACACACCAACACACTGATCATATCTCCAATCCCATCCAAACTTGGCATTCAAACAAATGCTTTGCTGTCTGACAAAAGACAGGGGACTTCCCAGTGGCAGTTACTAAAGCCCCCAAAGGAAACAGCCTGAACACGTTTATCTGCCCAGGCTCTTGTAAGTCTTATCTTACGTAACAGCACTTCCACATCATTCAGGATTTTCTGTTCCATTYCTTTGCACTTGAGCTTTTTGAGTTTTTTTCTAGCACCACTGAATTTGCAGTAACAGATGTTTCTGAGCAGCCTCCCTGAAGTGATAACATTTCTTGTTGGCTAACTATTTACTTCTGAGAAAATTGTAATGAGTATAAAAAACTTTCATTTTTTCCCACTGAAGTTAAACTGTTTACATACAGCAGTTGTAGGACTCTGAGTGTGCTGTGCATTACCTGGACAGCCAGTAGTACACCATGAAATTACTAAATCCCATTAAAGGAACATACATTAGACAGACTCTGATGTTGAAAGATACAACCAATAACAATTCCTGTAAAAAAAGACAAAAAAAAAAAAAAAAAAA